>NC_041387.1:440105505-440136346 GCF_002162155.2 Triticum dicoccoides
CTCAAAGCGGATCTTGAGTCATCCACCCCAACTTCATCTTCCTCCGTTTGATATGATGCTTTGCCTTCAAATTCAATGCTTTTATTGCCGGATGTAGCTCTTTGGCTGTCCGTCGCCTTCTCCCTGTTTAGTCGTTCTGTAGTCTTTGTCGGCAAGCTTCCATCCTATTTCTAACTTGCTAGCACAGGCACATATTTTTTCTCTTGTTGTTTGGATGACGACGGCCATGATATGATACCATGCTAGTCGCGCCGCACGACGTTGTTGTAGTCAACTTAAACCTAGCATTCGTCCTTGTGCAAGTGATGGACTTGTGCTTCTACTATCGTGATCGTGATCATTGCTCCTGGATGTTGCGAGCCCTTTCAGTGTATGATTAATGCTTTTATGCATGTTTGTTGTCCCATGCTTTGTTCTTAGCTTGGGTTGCTAGTGTCTATCTAGGTCATAGGTCGTTGGTGGTTTCACCGGCGATCCTTAGGTCACATGTCATTGTTTATGTTGTGGCTACTTTGAGGGCATGCCATCTTTAAGGTTGCATCTGTTATGCCATTTTTGACGATCTAAACTTCTTTCTATCTATCTAAATGAATACACACGGTTTTCCTGCATGGGTTGAAAAAATTCAATGAATGCGCATGTCGAGGGTGTTTTCTGTAGTACCTAATAGTAGTAGTTCAGTGGTCGCAGTAGATTTATATGACTGTGGGGCATTACCTTATGTTACCAGATGGATACGAGGCACAAGTTTTACTCAAGTCTAGGCCCTTGTTGCACGTAAAATCCCTGCGTCATTCTTATGGGATTATATGACCAAAGTATTACAATGTGGGTGGACGACAACGTGATCGGCAAGTTAGATGTGCTAAGCAGCTGGGGCTTCAGAAGAGTGTGGAGTGAGATCCCTCGTCTTGGTCAGATGCCTTTATATAGAGGTCTCGGTTGGTGGATGTCATACCATCCTCCTAATCTTCTGGCCTTGCACACCGTGCACTCCTCCATGGTAGTCATACTACTCCCTTTGAGAAAACTAGGGGGCTCACCCATATAAGTCGGTCAGGCCATGGGCATGTTGTGCCATGCACATGTAGGCGAATACGACCCAAAATACAGTATGTGCGGCACGAAAATATGGTGGAACCATTTCCCCTTGATGGTGCAAACAAACAATACAAGATGGTTCACAAAAAACTCATACATCTAGAGAAGTGGTGTCGCCCTTCTTACACCGTATCAACTACTAATTACTTTCAAATATTCAGTTGTGAATGCGTCCAGCACGAACATATGAGTCTTCTTTGCGCTCATATTTCCAAGGTCCATTCTTTTCAATCTTTACGCATATATTCATTCGCTAACATTACAAATTATATCCCTATATTCTACTATCAGGTGATAACTACTTGGATATTTCTAACATATCAAAAAATCATAATATTAGATGAACAGTCAACGCTCGTGACATTCTTCCTGGTGATCTAGTCATGTACCAAAAGGATCATGCTTTACCTGCACACAATTCATTCAATCATCGGGCACTTTATGTGAAAGCCCTTGAGGTCGTTCGACTTGGTGATAGCCCTTATGCAGAATCTTACAATATTGCTATGCATGGTTTTCGCAAACTCGATTCTACGCTTTGCCCTTATGTAGACATAGATGGCAAAGGCCTTTTTTTTTTTAGAAAAGGAGGATGACCCCCGGCCTCTGCATCTGGGAGATGCATACGGCCACTTTATTGATTATTCTCAATAACCATACAAAGTATTACAACAATGTGTCTGAATCCACCATCTTGGCAACATGTGCCGCTACTCCTATCCAATATGATGAGGGGGTGCTAGCTGGGCCTCTACCCAAACCACTCACCTAAGCCTAACATCAAAAGCCGGAAGCCGAAACTCATTCGGTAACCCCAGCCGAGCCACATACTGGGTCTGGGGCGCAATCCGGTCAGACGCACTCGTGTGTCGTCGCCGCCATCTTCCACAGGTCCGTCTTCAGATCAAATTGAGACTTCTACCTTGTCTGGCCAGTCTGCCATCGACGTCCCCATGACGCCAGACAGCTTCCTCCTCCTGCCCGAGTCCATCTCCGCGCATCAGACGCCGAGTCTCCACAGCACCATGCCGCCGAGATCCGCCATCATCAATGTGAAAGATGAAGCACCGCTCCACCAAAGTCGCCGTCCTCTAGTCCCTCGAGCCCGTGTGCACCTCCAAGAATGACGCCCCCAGGGGGGAAGACGACACCAGAGAGCCGCCGCCATCCGATCTACTGATCTAGGGTTTCCCCCGGAGGTAGCAGAGAGTGGCCTTGAACATCTCCACGACGATGCCTTCAGGAAGGGAACGACGCAGACAGCGTCGCCATCGCCGGCCTTGGCAATAGCCAATAGCAGGTTTTCACCCATATCTGATCGAAGACCTCCATCTCTCGTGCACGGGTCGCCGCCATCCTTGCCGGGATCTGGAAGATCCCGCAAGCCAGATCTCAGTAGGGAGGAGCCCCCCCCCCCACCGAGACCCACCGGCCAAGCAGGGGAGGCCGAGGCCGCGCCCACAGGACATGCCCGCGCCGCCGCCCCGGAGCAGCCCCGCGCGCCAAGAGGCGAGGACCACCACCATGACGCCCGCCGCACCGCCGCCAGGAGCTCGACCACTCCGCAGCACACCATGCCGCCGCACCCGTCAACCAGTCCGGCGCCCAGGCCCGGCGGATCTGGCCCGCGCCTGACCACCCGCGCGAGGGGACGAAGAAGGCCCCGCCGCGCGCCAAGAGGCCATGATATCATTGTTGGATCCTTTTCCTTCTATTTTAATAATCCATGTACTTCCTTCCTCACAGATAGAAGACTTCTTCCAATCATTTGTGATTCATTCATATTTTCATATATATTACCTTTGTTTCTTTGTTAGACCGTTTAAATTAATCACTTTACTTATTCTTAATATCTTGTGAAGGAGTCCTGGACTAAGGGGTCCTCGGGCTGTCAGCCTATCTCTTATGGGCCGGACAGGTGGGCTGCTTGGCAACTACTACAAGGTCGGGTTATAAGGCGACTTCGTATCCGGACATGAAACCTATGGATCCTTGGTGTGTCCTCCAAGTCAAGATAAGAGAAGAACATCAAACCTCTGACGAAAGGGTGGAGCGGGAAGCCCAACCCCCATATGAAGTGGGTGATGAAGACCACCCTCTCGCTTGGCCGGGGCATGGGGACAACTTGGCCCTCTTCTGGAGTCCGGTTAGTGAAAACCACCGTGAGGTAACCGACACGCATCAGGTCCTCAATGTCGTCGTTGGTGAAGCTAGAGGACTCCCACTTGCCTTTCGAACCAGATCCGGCCATGGCCGAATTGTGGGAGTGGCTAGGAGGAGGTTCTTGGAGAAGGATGGGTCAGGGCGTTGGAACTCAGTAGATTTGGAAAGCAAGGGCGATAGAGGAAGGGGAAAGCTGTAGGGGAACGTAGTAATAATTCAAAAAAATTCTACGTGTCACCAAGATCAATCTAGGAGATGCTAGCAATGACAGAGAGAGAGAGAGAGAGAGAGAGAGAGAGGGAGTGCATCTTCATACCCTTGAAGATCTCTAAGAGGAAGCATTACAAGAACACGGTTGATGGAGTCGTACTCGCGGCGATTCAAATCGCGGAAGATCCGATCTAGCGCCGAACGGATGGCGCCTCCGCGTTCAACACACGTACAGCCCGGGGACGTCTCCTCCTTCTTGATCCAACAAGGGGAGAGGATAAGTTGAGGGAGATCTCTAGCAGCATGACGATGTGGTGGTGGAGCTTGCGGTTTTCCTGCAGGGCTTCGCCAAGCTCTACGGAGGAGGAGATGTTGGAGGAGGGAGGGGCTGCGCCAGGGGAAGGGTGTGGCAGCCCACCCCCCCCCACTATTTATAGGGGAAGGGGGAAGGGGGCCGGACCCCCTAGATCCCATCTACAAGGGGTGGCGGCGGCAAAGGGGGGGACTTGCCCCCCAAGTTTGGTGGGAGGCGGCCCACCCCTAGGGTTTCCAACCCTACGCGCCTTGGGCCCTTGGGGGTGTGCACCAGCCCACTAGGGGGCTGGTTCCCACCCCTGTTCAGCCCATTAACTCCCCCGGGGCAGGTGGCCCCACCCGATGGACCCCCGGACACCTTTCGGTGGTCTCGGTATAATACCGATAACCCCCGAAACCATTCCGGTGACTGAAACTGGACTTCCCATATATAAATCTTTACCTCCGGACCATTCCGGAACTCCTCATGACGTCCAAGATCTCATCCGGACTTCGAACAACCTTCGATAACCACATACAATTTCCCATAACAACTCTAGTGTCACCGAACCTTAAGTGTGTAGACCCTACGGGTTCGGGAACCATGCAGACATGACCGAGACATCTCTCCGGCCAATAACCAAAGCGGGATCTAGATACTTATGTTGGCTCCCACATGTTCCACGATGATCTCATCAGATGAACCACGATGACGGGGATTCAATCAATCCCGTATACAATTCCCTTTGTCCACCGGTATGTTACTTCCCCGAGATTCGATCGTCGGTATCCCAATACCGCGTTCAATCTCGTTACCGGCAAGTCTCTTTACTCGTTCCGTAACGCATGATCCCGTGACTAACTCCTTAGTCACATTGAGCTCATTATGATGATGCATTACCGAGTGGGCCTAGATACCTCTCTGTCATACGAAGTGACAAATCCCAGTCTCGATTCCTGCCAACCCAACTGACACTTTCGGAGATACCTGTAGTGCACCTTTATAGCCACCTAGTTACGTTGTGATGTTTGGTACACCCAAAGCATTCCTACGGTATCCGGGAGTTGCACAATCGCATGGTCTAAGGAAATGATACTTGACATTAGAAAAAGCTCTTAGCAAACGAACTACACGATCTTGTGCTATGCTTAGGATTGGGTCTTGTCCATCACATCATTCTCGTAATGATGTGATCCTGTTATCAACGACATCCAATGTCCATGGTCAGGAAACCACAACCATCTATTGATCAACGAGCTAGTCAACTAGAGGCTTACTAGGGACATATTATGGTCTATGTATTCACACATGTATTACGTTTCCGGTTAATACAATTATAGAATGAACAACAGACAATTATCATGAACAGGGAAATATAATAATAACCATTTTATTATTACCTCTAGGGCATATTGCCAACAGTCTCCCACTTGCACTAGAGTCAATAATCTAGTTACACTGTGATGAATCGAACACCCATAGAGTTCTGGTGCTCATCATGTTTTGCTCGTGGAAGAGGTTTAGTCAACGGATCTGCGACATTCAGATTTGTATGCACTTTACAAATATCTATGTCTCCATCTTGAATATTTTCACGATGGAGTTGAAGCGACGCTTGATATGCCTGGTCTTCTTGTGAAACCTGGGCTCCTTGGCAAGGGCAATAGCTCCAGTGTTTTCACAGAAGAGAGTCATCGGGCCCGACGCATTGGGAATAACTTCCTAGGTCGATGATGAACTCCTTCATCCAGATTGCTTCATGTGCTGCCTCCGAGGCTGCCATGTACTCCGCTTCACATGTAGATCCTGCCATGATGCTTTGCTTGCAACTGCATCAGCTAACTGCCCCACCATTCAAAATGTACACGTATCCAGTTTGTGATTTGGAGTCATCCAGGTCTGTGTCAAAGCTAGCATCAAGTGATTCCTTGCATGGTCGAGTGGCAATAGGTAGGGGGTCGCCCAAGTGATATGACTGGTCGAGTGGATTGCACTCGACATCTTTGACCGGGGGTCTCTTGTTGCCTCTTGGACTTCTTATCTTCCAGGGTAGTGACCTTGGGTAGGACGTATGGGTCAGGCCCATGACCCAACCCCAGGTTTGTATCCTCATCAGTAGCAACTTGATCCAAAGTTTCATGACCATCATCATTAACTTCCTCTCCAGTCGGCGCATGCACCACAGAAACATCTTCCTGAGCTGCACTACTCTTTGGTTCAACAGGCAGTACTTCATCAAGTTCCACTTTCCTCCCACTTACTTCTTTCGAGAGAAACTCTTTCTCTAGAAAGGATCCATTTTTGGCAACAAAGATCTTGCCTTCGGATCTGAGGTAGAAGGTATACCCAATGGTTTCCTTAGGGTATCCTATGAAGACGCATTTTTCCTGACTTGGGTTCAAGCTTTTCAGGTTGAAGTTTCTTGACATAAGCATCACATCCCCAAACTTTTAGAAATGATGGCTTAGGTTTCTTCCCAAACTATAATTCATAAGGTGTTCTCTCAACGGATTTAGACGGTGCCCTATTTAAAGTTAATGCAACTGTCTCTAAAGCACAACCCAAAATGATAGCGGTAAATCGGTAAGAGACATCATAGATTGCACCATATCCAATAGAGTGCAATTACGACGTTCAGACACACCATTACACTGAGGTGTTCCAGGCAGCATGAGTTGTGAAACAATTCCACATTTCCTTAAGTGCATACCAAACTCGTGACTCAAATATTCTCCTCCACGATCTGATCGTAAGAACTTTATTTTCCTGTCACGTTGATTCTCTACCTCACTCTGAAATTCCTTGAACTTTTCAAAGGTCTCGGACTTGTGTTTCATTAAGTAGACATACCCATATCTACTTAAGTCATCTGTGAGGGTGAGAACATAACGATAGCCACCGCGAGCCTCAACGCTCATTGGACCACACACATCAGTATGTACTATTTCCAACAAGTTGGTTGCTCACTCCATTGTTCTAGAGAACGGAGTCTTGGTCATTTGTCCATGAGGCATGGTTTGCATATGTCAAATGATTCATAATCAAGAGACTCCAAAAGTCCATCTTCATGGAGTTTCTTCATGTGTTTGACACCAATGTGACCAAGGCGGCAGTGCCACAAGTATGTGGGACTATCATTATCAACCTTACATATTTTGGCATTCACACTATGAATATGTGTACCATCACGTTCGAGATTCAATAAAAATAAACCATTGACCAGCAGGGCATGACCATAAAACATATCTCTCATATAAATAGAACAACCATTATTCTCGGATTTAAATGAGTAACCATCTCGCATTAAACGAGATCCAGATACAATGTTCATGCTCAAAGCTGGCACTAAATAACAATTATTGAGGTTTAAAACTAATCATGTAGGTAAATGTAGAGGTAGCGTGCCAACGACGATCACATCAACCTTGGAACCATTCCCGACGCGCATCGTCACCTCGTCCTTCACCAGTCTCCGCTTATTCCGCAGCTCTTGTTTTGAGTTACAAATATGAGCAGCCGCACCGGTATCAAATACCCAGGAGCTACTACGAGCGCTGGTAAGGTACACATCAATAACATGTATATCACATATACCTTTGGTGTTTTCGGCCTTCTTATCCGCTAAGTACTTGGGGCAGTTCCGCTTCCAGTGACCATTTCCCTTGCAATAAAAGCACTGAGTCTCGGGCTTGGGTCCATTCTTTGGCTTCTTCCTGGCAACTAATTTACCGGGCGCGGCAACTCCCTTGCCGTCCTTCTTAAAGTTCTTTTTACCCTTGTGATAACCCACAAGTGTAGGGGATAATTGTAGCCTCTTTCGATAAGTAAGAGTGTCGAACCCAACGAGGAGCTAAAGGTAGAACAAATATTCTCTCAAGTCCTATCTGCCACTGATACGACTCTACGCATGCTTAGTGTTCGCTTTACCTAGAACAAGTATGAAACTAGAAGTACTTTGTAGGTGTTGTTGGATAGGTTTGCAAGATAATAAAGAACACGTCAATAAAAAGTAGGGGCTGTTTAGATAAAGAAGCAATAAAGTAAATATAGAGAGTGTGGAAAAGTGGTGGTAGGAATTGTGAAATTGTCCCTAAGCAATTGATTACTTTACTAGACCGATAGCAAGTTTTATGTGGGAGAGGCATAAGCTAACGTACTTTCTCTTCTTGGATCATATGCACTTATTATTGGAACTCTAGAAAGCATCCGCAACTACTAAAGATCATTAAGGTAAAACCCAACCATAGCATTAAAGTATCAAGTCCCCTTTATCCCATACGCCACAACCCCCTTACTCGGGTTTATGCTTCTGTCACTCAAGCAACCCACTATAAGCGAATCATGAACGTATTGCAACACCCTACAGCGGGAATCCCTCACGCTTGCGCGACACGGAGGGCACAATAGGGAAGCAACATAACCACAAGCAAATTAAACCAATCATAGCAATTCATCAATCATCGGTAGGACAACGAAAATCTACTCACACATCATAGGATGGCAACACATCATTGGATAATAATATGAAGCATAAAGCACTATGTTCAAGTAGAGGGTACATCGGGTTGCGGGAGAGTGGACCGCTGAATATAGAAGGGGGGAAGGCGATGGAGATGTTGGTGATGATGATGGAGGTGCTGGTGTAGATCGCGGTGATGATGATGGCCCCCGACGGTGTTCCCGCGCCACCGGAAGCAAGGGGAGAGAGCCCCCCATATTCTTCTTCTTCCTTGACCTTCTCCCTAGATGGGAGAAGGGTTTCCCCTCTGGTCCTTGGCTCCCATGGCATGGGAGGGGCGAGAGCCCCTCCGAGATTGGATCTATCTCTCTGTCTCTCTCTGTTTCTGTGCTCTCAGATTCCGCCCTGGCACCGTTTCTTTTATATCCGGAGATCCGTAACTCCGATTGGATTGAAACCTTCGCCCAGATATTTTTTCCAAAAATTAGCTTTCTTGCGGCAAAAGAAGGGCGTCAACTACCTTATGAGGGGCCCATGAGGGTCAAGGGCGCGCCCAGTGAAAGTGGGCGCGCGGGCCACCCTCGTGGCCACCTCAGGCACCGTCTCGCGTTGATTTTACTTTCCAAAAATTAGCTCCGTCCGTTTTTAACCCGTTTGGACTCCGTTTGATATGGGGTTTCTGTGAACATAAAACATGCAACAGACACGAACTGGCACTGGGCACTGGATCAATATGTTAGTCCCAAAAATAATATAAAAAGTTGCCAAAAGTATATGAAAGTTGTAGAATATTGGCATGGAACAATCAAAAATTATAGATACGACGGAGACGTATCACCTTGCCTTTCTTGAAACTAGTGGTCTTATTCACCATCAACACTTGATGTTCCTTTTTGATTTCCACCTCCGCTGATTTCAGCATTGAATATAACTCAGGAATGGACTTCTCCACCCCTTGCATATTGTAGTTCATCACAAAGCTCTTGTAGCTAGGTGGGAGCGATTGGAGGATCCTGTCAATGACCGAGTCATCTGGAAGATTAACTCCTAGCTGAGACAAACGACTGTGCAACCCAGGCATTTTGAGTATATGCTCGCTGATAGAACTATTTCCCTCCATCTTACAACTATAGAACTTGTTGGAGACTTCATATCTCTCGGCCCGGGTATGAGCTTGTAAAACCATTTTCAGCTCTTGGAACATCTCATATGCTCCGTGCTGCTCAAAACACTTTTGGAGCCCCGGTTCTAAGCTGTAAAGCATGCCGCACTGAACTAGGGAGTAATAATCACTACACGATTGCCAAGCGTTCATAACATCTTGAGTTGCTGGGAATGGCCTCTCTCTTAGAACCTATCTTTGCCAATTCATCTGCAGCTTGATTTTTCAGTCGGGGTATGTGGTGTAGCTCCAACCCTTCAAACTTCTTTTCCAGCTTTCTTACCACATTGCAATAACCAGTCATGGCTGGGCTCCTAACATCCCACTCCTTCATCACTTGATTAACCACAAAATCCAAGTTGCCGTATACCACAAGGCGACGGACGCCGAGTGAAATGGCCATACGCAACCAGTATAAAAGTGCTTCATATTCACCTTCGTTATTGGAGGAATCAAATGTTGGGGAATGTAGTAATTTCAAATTTTTCCTACGCACACGCAAGATCATGGTGATGCATAGCATCGAGAGGGGAGAGTGTTGTCCACGTACCCTCGTAGACCGAAAGCGGAAGCGTTAGAACAACGCGGTTGATGTAGTCGTACGTCTTCACGGCCCAACCGATCAAGCACCGAAACTACGACACCTCCAAGTTCTAGCACACGTTCAGCTCGATGACGATCCCCGGACTCCGATCCAGCAGAATTTCGGGGAAGAGTTCCGTCCACACGATGGCGTGGTGACGATCTTGATGTTCTACAGTCGCAGGGCTTCGCCTAAGCACCGCTACAATATTATCGAGGACTATGGTGGAGGCGGGTACCGCACACGGCTAAGAGATCAAGAGATCAATTGTTGTGTCTAGAGGTGCCCCCCTGCCCCCGTATATAAAGGAGCCAAGGGGGAGGAGGCGGACGGCCAAGGAGGGGCGCGCCAAGGGGAGTCCTACTCCCACCGGGAGTAGGCCTCCCTTCTTTCCTAGTTGGAATAGGAGAAGAGGGGAAGGAGGAGGGAGAGAGGAAGGAAACGGGGGGCGCCGCCCCCCTCTCCTTGTCCTATTCGGACTAGGGGGAGGGGCACACGGCCCAGCCCTTGCCTCCTCTCCTCCTCTCCACTAGGGCCCATGTAGGCCATTAAGCCCCCGGGGGGTTCCGGTAACCTCCCGGTACTCCGGTAAAATCCTGATTTCACCCGGAACACTTCTGATATCCAAATATAGGCTTCCAATATATCAATCTTCATGTCTCGACCATTTCGAGACTCCTCGTCATGTCCGTAATCTCATCCGGACTCCGAACAAACTTTGGTACATCAAAACTCATAAACTCATAATATAACTGTCATCAAAACCTTAAGCGTGCAGACCCTACGGGTTCGAGAACTATGTAGACATGACCTAGAACTATTTCCGGTTGTAAGAACATGCGGTGCCCCCATGTTTGGTTTTGGCAATTGATGACAATCTCTATGGACTAATGGTTGCCTTGAGTTATATTTGAAGGGTTTGTCCATAGGCTTTTCTTGGAGTCCATTTGTTGGTTTCAAGGAGAGTTTTTGATGACCAAGTTGCTATTAAGGAATTATCCAAAGATTGGTATTATGAGTGTTGAGCTTATTGCAAGCATGTCTTGAAGAAGAAGATTGTGTGATCATTCATGTTTACCTTCAAGACATCATCCAAATGAAGAGAGTTGGAAAGATTCAAGGTTGATCAAGACTAAGTCAAAGAATGAATCAAGTTGATCAACACACAAAGCATAGAAGATGTACCGAGAGGGATCAAGCGATCCCATGGTATGGTAAGCATGGTCAATTACGCTTTGTGTACTAACCCATGGTCTTCGTGAGAGTTCTTTGTGGGGTTAGGTTGCGGTGTGCAAGATCAAGTTGAGTCATCACGAAGAGATCATATGCTTGAAGCTTGCCGTCCATTGTGGCGACAATGGACTTGTGAAGATGTGCAGAAGAGTGGCTCACCCATAGTGGAGTTTGGGGGAGCAATCAACTAGTCTTCTTCGAGCCAATGCAATCAAGAAAGGTGGTCCAACTTGAGGGAGTCAAGATCGTCATCATCTAGCTCAAGTGGACCATGTGCAAGGAAAAGGTTTTCCCTTGATAGGTTTTCTATTTTACCGGTCTCATGGTAGTTGTGGGAGACCGGGTTATAGGATCGTTTGCCGTACTATCAAGGGGGGCTCTCGATGAGTTGCTTGATCGTATCGTTCGTAGAGAGCTCAAACCATTGCATCCTTGCATCATCTTTTTGGTTCTTGTTTGGGTCTTCTCCTTGTGAGATTTGGAGCTTATGGTCATTTTTATGACAAGCTCGAGTTCATCGAAAACAGAGTTCTCATGCATCTTCTATGATGTTTTCGATGTTGGAGGGTATGCCGGTTCTTCTCGGTTGGAGGTTTCACTCCTTTGTTTGCTAAGCATACTGTTGGGAAACGTAGTAATTTCAAAATTTTCCTACACACACGCAAGATCATGGTGATGCATAGCAACGAGAGGGGAGAGTGTTGTCCATGTACCCTCGTAGACCGAAAGTGGAAGTGTTAGAACAACGCGGTTGATGTAGTCGTACGTCTTCACGGCCCGACCGATCAAGCACGGAAACTACGACACCTCCGAGTTCTAGCACACGTTCAGCTCGATGACGATCCCCGGACTCCGATCCAGCAGAATGTTGGGGAAGATTTCCGTCAACACGACGGCGTGGTGACGATCTTGATGTTCTACCGTCGCAGGGCTTCGCCTAAGCACCGCTACAATATTATCGAGGACTATGGTGGAGGGGGGCATCGCACACGGCTAAGAGATCAAGAGATCAATTGTTGTGTCTAGAGGTGCCCCCCTGCCCCCGTATATAAAGGAGCCAAGGGGGAGGAGGCGGACGGCAAAGGAGGGGCGCGCCACCGGGAGTAGGACTCCCTTCTTTCCTAGTTGGAATAGGAGAAGGGGGAAGGAGGAGGGAGAGAGGAAGGAAAGGGGTGGCGCCGCCCCCCTATCCTTGTCCTATTCGGACTAGGGGGGCGCGGCCCAGCCCTTGCCTCCTCTCCTCCTCTGCACTAGGGCCCATGTAGGCCCATTAAGCCCCCGGGGGGTTCCGGTAACCTCCCGGCACTTGATACGTCTCCAACGTATCTCTCATTTTTTATTCTTCCATGCTATTATATTACCCCTTTTGGATGTTTATAGGCTTTATTTTACACATTTATATCATTTTTGGGACTAACCTACTAACCGGAGGCCCAGCCCATATTGATGTTTTATTGCTTGTTTCAATATTTCGAAGAAAAGGAATATCAAGCGGAGTCCAAACAGAATGAAACCTTCGACAACGTGATTTTTTGGAAGAATATGATCCTGGAGACTTGGAGTCCACGTCAGAAGATCCTCGAGGAGGCCATGAGATAGGAGGCCGCCCCCCTGTAGGGCGTGCCCCCTGTCTCGTGGGCCCCTCGAGCACCTCCCGACCGACTTCTTTCGCCTATATAAGCCTACGTACCCTAAAACCATCAGAAATCAAGATAGATCGGCAGTTCCGCCGCCGCAAGCCTGTAGCCACCAAAAACCTCTCAGGAACCCGTTCCGGCACCCTGCCGGAGGGGAATCCATCACCGGTGGCCATCTTCATCATCCCGGCGCTCTCCATGACAAGGAGGGAGTAGTTCACCCTCGGGGCTGAGGGTATGTACCAGTACCTATGTGTTTGATCTCTCTCTCTCTCTCTCTCTCTCTCTCTCTCTCGTGTTCTCTCTAAGGCACGATCTTGATGTATCGCGAGCTTTGCTATTATAGTTGGATCTTATGGTGTTTCTCCCCCTCTCCTCTCTTGTGATGAATTGAGTTTCCCTCTTGAAGTTATCTTATCGGATTGAGTCTTTATTTGAGAACACTTGATGTATGTCTTGCCGTGTTTATCTGTGGTGACAATGGGATATCACGTGCCACTTGATGTATGTTTTGGTGACCAACTTGCGGGTTCCGCCCATGAACCTATGCATAGGGGTTGTCACACGTTCTTGACTCTCCGGTAGAAACTTTGGGGCACTCTTTGAAGTACTTTTATGTTGGTTGGATGAATCTGAGATTGTGTGATGAATATCGTATAATCATGCCCACGGATACTTGAAGTGACAATGGAGTATCTAGGTGACATTAGGGTTTTGGTTGATTTGTGTCTTAAGGTGTTATTCTAGTATGAACTCTTTTATAGATTGATCTGAAAGAATAACTTTGAGGTGGTTTCGTACCCTACCATAATCTCTACGTTTGTTCTCCTCTATTAGTGGCTTTGGAGTGACTCTTTGTTGCATGTTGAGGGATTGTTATATGATCTATCTATGTTATTATTGTTGAGAGAACTTGCACTAGTGAAAGTATGAACCCTAGGCCTTGTTTCCTATCATTGCAATACCGTTTACGCTCACTTTTATCATCAGTTACCTTGCTGTTTTTATTATTTCAGATTACAAAAACCTATATCTACTATCTATTTTGCGCTTGTATCTTCATCTCTTCGTCGAACTAGTGCACCTATACAATTTACCATTGTATTGGGTGTGTTGGGGACACAAGAGACTCTTTGTTATTTGGTTGCAGGGTTGTTTGAGAGAGACCATCTTCATCCTATGCCTCCCACAGATTGATAAACCTTAGGTCATCCACTTGAGGGAAATTTTCAACTGTCCTACAAACCTGTGCACTTGCAGGCCCAACAACGTCTACAAGAAGAAGGTTGTGTAGTAGACATCAGTACTCCGGTAAAATCCCGATTTCACCTGGAACACTTCCGAGATCCAAATATAGGCTTCCAATATATCAATCTTCATGTCTTGACCATTTCGAGACTCCTCGTCATGTCCGTAATCTCACCCGGGACTCCGAACAAACTTCGGTACATCAAAACTCATAAACTCATAATATAACTGTCATCGAAACCTTAAGCGTGCGGACCCTACGGGTTCGAGAACTATGTAGACATGACCTAGAACTGTTTCCGGTCAATAACCAATAGCGGAACCTGGATGCTCATATTGGCTCCTACATATTCTACGAAGATCTTTATCGGTCAAACCGTATAACAACATACGTTGTTCCCTTTGTCATCGGTATGTTGCTTGCCCAAGATTCGATCGTCGGTATCCAATACCTAGTTCAATCTCATTACCGGCAAGTCTCTTTACTCGTTACGTAATGCATCATTCCTTAACTAACTCATTAGCTACATTGCTTGCAAGGCTTATAGTGATGTGCATTACCGAGAGGGCCCAGAGGTACCTCTCCGACAATCGGAGTGACAAAACCTAATCTCGAAATACGCCAACTCAACATGTACCTTTGGAGACACCTGTAGAGCTCCTTTATAATCACCTAGTTACATTGTGACGTTTGGTAGCACACAGAGTGTTCCTCCGGTAAACGGGAGTTGCATAATCTCATAGTTATAGGAACTTGTATAAGTCATGAAGAAAGCAATAGCAACATACTAAATGATCAAGTGCTAAGCTAACGGAATGGGTCAAGTCAATCACATCATTCTCCTAATGATGTGATCCCGTTAATCAAATGACAACACATGTCTATGGTTAGGAAACATAACCATCTTTGATTAATGAGCTAGTCAAGTAGAGGCATACTAGTGACATTAAGTTTGTCTATGTATTCACACATGTATCATGTTTCCGGTTAATACAATTATAGCATGAATCGGGAGAACATAGCTAAGCTTGTCTCCACGGGGAGATACCAATACTACCCCAGCACCTGAACCATTCAGCATCTTGGAGCCATCGAAGAACATGGTCCAATGCTCCGAATGAACTTGAGTCGGCAGTTGCTTCTCAATCCACTCGGCAAGGAAATCTGCGATTGCTTGGGACTTGATAGCTTTCTTTGCCTCAAACTTGATATCCAATGGAAGGAGTTCAATCGCCCATTTTGCCACTCGACCAGTTGCATCTCTATTGTTCAGAATTTCAGATAATGGTGCGTCGCTGATGATTGTAATGGAGTGATCCTAGAAATAATGTGCAACCTTCTTCATGGTCATGTAGATTCCATAGACAAGCTTCTGATAATGTGGGTATCGTTACTTGGATGGAGTCAAAACTTCAGAGAGATAATATACTGGGCGCTGAACCTTGTAAGCCTTTCCTTCTTCTTCTCGCTCGACCGTGAGTACTGTACTGACAACTTGTCCAGTGGATGCAATATAAAGCAGTAAAGGCTCTTTGCTGATTGGCGCAGCAAGCACCGGCTGGGTGGAAAGCAGGGCTTTGAGCTCTGCAAACGTTGCGTTAGCTTCATCAGTCCACTCGAACTTATCAGATTTCTTCATCAATCGGTAAAGAGGTAAGGCCATTTCACCGAGACGAGAAATGAATCGACTGAAGGCGGCCAAACAACCAGTAAGCTTCTGAAAGTCATGCACACACACACAGGGCATTTCATTCGGAGGATGGTATCAACTTTTTCTGGATTGGCGTCAATCCCTCGTTCAGAAACGAGAAAACCGAGTAACTTTCCACCTGGAACTTCGAATGTGCACTTTGACGGATTAAGCTTAATATCATACCTTTTTAGGTTGGCTAAGGTTTCTGCGAGGTCAGTCAGTAGGTCGAAACCTTTGCGAGACTTGACCACAATGTCGTCCATCTATGCTTCCACATTCCGACTGATTTGAGTGAGCAGGCACTTCTGAATCATTCTCATGAATGTGGCTCCGGCATTTTTAAGACCAAATGGCATGGTAACATAGCAAAAGCACCCGAATGGGGTGATGAAGGCTGTTTTTATTTCATCGGGATGATACAGTCGGATCTGATGATACCCGGAATATGCATCTAAAAAAGACAAGCGCTCACACCCCGCCGCCGAGTCAACAATCTGATCGATGCGGGGGAGAGGGAAATGATCTTTCAGGCAGGCCCGATTGATATGCTTGAAATCAATGCACATACAAAGTGAATCGTCCTTCTTAGGGACCATGACTACATTGGCAAGCCACTCGGAGTGGTAGACCTCACAGATGAACTCTGCTGCTAGGAGCCGAGCCACTTCCTCGCCAATTGCTTTTCTCTTCTGTACGACGGACCACCGAAGATGTTCTTTGATGGGTTTTACCTTGGGGTCAACACACAAACGGTGCTCAGCCAGTTCTCTGGGTACACCCGGCATGTCAGAAGGTTTCCATGCAAAGATGTTCGAGTTCTCATGGAGGAACTGCATGAGCGCTTCTTCCTATTTGCTGTCGAGTGTCGTTGATATATGAGCCGATGTGGCACTGGGATCGGTCGGGTGAATATGAATCGGCTTCGTTTCACCAGACGACCGAAATGCAGAATCTGTGGCAGGCTTCTTAGCTCGGAGCAAATCACTCGAATTTGCATTCTTCTGGTACTCTTGAAATTCAACTGCTGCCATTTGTGCATCGGCAATTTTGGAACCCTTCTGGAAGCACTCCTCCGCCTTCTGCCGATTGCCAAGTAACCGTTATCACACCTCTGGGGCCAGGCATCTTCAACTTGAGGTACACGTAACATGGTCGAGCCATAAAACGTGCGTAGGCAGGCCTACCCAGAATGGCATGATAAGCACTCTGAAAATCCACAACTTCAAATGTCAATTTTTTCTTGCGGTAATTCTTGTAATCACCGAAAACCACGTCAAGGGCAATCTGACCGAGTGATTTGGCTTTCTTTCTAGGGATAACGCCATGGAAACTCATATTTCTCTCGCTAAGTTTGGACATCGGAATGCCCATCCCCTTCAAAGTTTCAGCATAAAGGATGTTCAGACCGCTTCCACCATCCATTAACACTTTGGTCAGTCTAGTGCCTTCAACCACCAGGTCGACCACCAATGCTTGCCTCCCAAGGGTGGCTATGCGAGCAGGGTGATCAGACAGGTCGAATGTGATGGTTGTCTGAGACCATTTCAGGTATGTGGTTATCATCGCCGGAGCAGCCATATTCACTTCTCTGTTGATAACTTTCAATCGACTCTTGCTCTCAACATCAGCAAAAATCATGAGGGTGGAATTGACTTTGGGATAACTGTCGTCTTCCTCTTCGTCCTCGTCTTTGTCCGACTCTTTTTCCTTTTCACTGGGTTGTTTCTCTCGGAACTGCTGGATCATGAGTTGACATTGTCGAGTGGTATGCTTAGGGTAAATCAGATTACCCTCTTCGTCCTTCATCATGTGGATGTGACACAGTAAATCCAACACATCATTTCCTGCTTTATCCTTTACTTTCTTAGGGAGGCAGGGACCTTTAGGTTTTCCCTTAAACTTCCCTTGAGTCACTGCTGCAATCTCACCGGGTGCTGCAGGCTCGGCCTTACGTTTCTGTTTCCGATTGGAATTACCCCCACCGTCCTCTTGGCCAACGGGTTTACCCTTTCCGCTACACAGTCGATCCTCTTCTTCTCCGTTAGCATACTGGGTGGCTATCTCCATCATCCGAGTAAGAGTCATATCTCCAGTCCGACCGAACTTCAGGACCAACTCTCGGTATTTGACGCCTTCCTTGAAGGCACACACTGCCTGATGCTCTGAAACATTTTCAACGGTATGATGCAAAGTGGTCCACCTTTGAATGAAGTCCCTTAGAGTCTCACTCGGTTTCTACACACAATGCTGCAACTCGGTCAATCCTGCTGGCCGTTTTCAAGTGCCCTCAAAAGTTCTGACGAACACTCGAGCCAACTCTTCCCAACTGTATATACTGTTTGGGGCTAACTGAGTCAACCACGCTCGGGCCGACCCTTCTAACATCAGAGGAAGATGTTTCATTGCCACTTCATCATTCCCGCCGCTGATCTGCACAGCCACTCGGTAATCCTCAAGCCAAGTTTTAGGCTTGGACTCTCCAGTTAACTTACTGATTCCAGTCGCCAACCTGAAGTTGGGTGGAATCACTGCAGCCCTGATGGCTCTGCTGAAACATTCTGGACCCGAAACATGCACTCTGCTGTCGGTCGGACGATCTCTGCCAAGGTATTCTCTATGCGCTCTGTTCTGGTCGACTAGACCCTGAACGAGGATAGATCTTGCCTTGAAGCCTGGCTCTCTTGGGTCAACTAGTGCTCTGCGCTCGCCACTGTGACGGCATCTATCATCATACAACCGAGGCACATATGATGCACTCCTCGGAGGAGGTGTAGGCACTCGACAGTGATTGTCGCGGTCGAGTTGATGATCATACTGCCCACGGCCTTCACGCCGCGGCGGCGATCTTGGGCAGTGGGCCGACTGGATTGTATCCATAACTACGGATCTGCTGTGAATCCTATTACGCGACTGAGACACTGCTGTGTTTTGTTTTCCTGCTGCCCGGAGTAAGGCCCGGATCTGCATCAAACCTCTACCAGCCTCCGACTGGGAAGGTTGAATCGACTCCGCTATTCGGGCCGCAGCTGTGAGATTCTGAATCGGAGTACGGTATACCTTAGGCGGAGGTGGGAAAAGCTATCGTCGACTGGACTCAGGAATCCGCTCCCGAGCACGCTCGTCGAGAGCGCGCTGAAGGTTCTCCAGTCGAGTGTGCTCAGCCAAATTAGCCAAGCGCACCTCTTCTAAGGCCCGAGCCTTGGGGGTTTCTCCAACGATGGGTGTGTGGAGTGCATCCATGTTGCGGCAACGAAGTTCCTCCCTCTGCTGCAAAGAGAGGGGTTCGGGATGGTACTCCTCGTGGACGCGCGAAGGATCGCCGCCACCATCCTCGCCGTCAACGCGGCGGAAACCAGGCGGACTATGTGGTCCATTGACCATCAAGACTTTAGCCACAGGGTGGCTGCTATCGCACTCGGATGCGGTCTCCGCGGATCCAGTCGACAGATCGAACAGGCCCTGGAGAGTTTTGTCGGGCTTGATTGTCACGACTTGATGGGTGGCCAAATGCCGAGCCACCGCGTGTTTCACCCACCACTGAAGCCGCGACCGACCGGATTGCTTGCGGCGGCAAACAGCGGGGAGGGAAGACACCATCGGAGCCGACCGATACTGAGTCGACGGCTGCCGGAGAAGGACGCCGCGAATGCACGCGCAAAAGTGCGCCGCCCCTTGAAAGGGGAGCGCCTCAACGTCAAGGGGAGCTTCCTGAAGCCAAGCGGAGTCGTCGATGATGAAAACGAGCGCGCCGAGACAGATCTCGCGGCCCTCGGCCAATCCGCCGCCGGAAACCATGATGATGATGATCGGAAAAATTTGCAACTTCACCAACAAGTCGCTAAGACACCTGCCCCAAGGTGGCCGCCAACTGTCGTGGTTCTAAGACTGACACTAGAAAGGGGGGTAGGTATGGAGAGGCAAGATCTTAGCTATGGTAAAGGTGTACACACGGGATTTACGAGTTTAGGCCCTTCTCGGAGGAAGTAAAGCCCTGCGTCTTGGTGCCCGGAGGAGGTCGACTGGATTATATGTGTGTGATGTTATAGGGGGTGCAAACCCTTGTCCCATAGGAGGGTGGTGGCTTATATAGAGTGCGCCAGGACCCCAGCCGTCCTCCATTACAAGGGGCTTAATGTACATAAAGTAGGGGTGTTACTGGTAACACCAACCTTAAGTGTTATTTATGACATTAAAGACTACGGAGTGAACGCCTGACCGTTGCAATGCTGAGTGACTCCTGGTCTTTGGTGGGTCGAGTGATTCCTTGTATGGTCGAGTGGCAATAGGTAGGGGGTCGCCCGAGTGATATAACTGGTTGAGTGGATTGCACTCGACATCTTTGACCGGGGGTCTCTTGTTGCCTCTTGGACTTCTTATCTTCCAGGGTAGTGACCTTGGGTAGGACGTATGGGTCAGGCCCATGACCCAACCCCAGGTCTGTATCCTCATTAGTAGCAACTTGATCCAAAGTTTCATGACCATCATCATTAACTTCCTCTCCAGTCGGCGTAGGCACCACCGAAACATCTTCCTGAGCTGCACTACTCTTCGGTTCAAGAGGCAGTACTTCATCAAGTTCTACTTTCCTCCCACTTACTTCTTTCGAGAGAAACTCTTTCTCTAGAAAGGATTCGTTCTTGGCAACAAAGATCTTGCCTTCGGATCTGAGGTAGAAGGTATACCCAATGGTTTCCTTAGGGTATCCTATGAAGACGCATTTTTCCGACTTGGGTTCGAGCTTTTCAGGTTGAAGTTTCTTGACATAAGCATCGCATCCCCAAACTTTTAAAAAAGACAGCTTAGGTTTCTTCCCAAACCATAATTCATAAGGTGTTGTCTCAACGGATTTAGACGGTGCCTATTTAAAGTGAATGCAGCTGTCTCTAAACCACAACCTCAAAATGATAGCGATAAATCGGTAAGAGACATCATAGATCGCACCATATCCAATAGAGTGCGATTACGACATTCAGACACACCTTTACGCTGAGGTGTTCCAGGCGGCGTGAGTTGTGAAACAATTCCACATTTCCTTAAGTGCATACCAAACTCATGACTCAAATATTCTCCTCCACGATCTGATCGTAAGAACTTTATTTTCCTGTCACGTTGATTCTCTACCTCACTCTGAAATTCCTTGAACTTTTCAAAGGTCTCAGACTTGTGTTTCATTAAGTAGACATACCCATATCTACTTAAGTCATCTGTGAGGGTGAGAACATAACAATAGCCACCGCGAGCCTCAACGCTCATTGGACCACACACATCAGTATGTATTATTTCCAACAAGTTGGTTGCTCGCTTCATTGTTTCGGAGAACGGAGTCTTGGTCATTTTGCCCATGAGGCATGGTTCGCATGTGTCAAATGATTCATAATCAAGAGACTCTGTCCATCTCCATGGAGTTTCTCCATGCATTTGACACCAATGTTACCAAGGCGGCAGTGCCACAAGTATGTGGGACTATCATTATCAACCTTACATATTTTGGCATTCACACTATGAATATGTGTAACATCACGTTCGAGATTCAATAAAAATAAACCATTGACCAGTGAGGCATGACCATAAAACATATCTCTCATATAAATAGAACAACCATTATTCTTGGATTTAAATGAGTAACCATCTCATATTAAACGAGATCCAGATACAATGTTCATGGTTAAAGCTGGCACTAAATAACAATTATTGAGGTTTAAAACTAATCATGTAGGTAAATGTAGAGGTAGCGTGCCGACGGCGATCACATCAACCTTGGAACCATTCCCGATGTGCATCGTCACCTCATCCTTCACCAGTCTCCGCTTATTCTGCAGGTCTTGTTTTGAGTTACAAATATGAGCAGCCGCACCGGTATCAAATACTCAGGAGCTACTACGAGCGCTGGTAAGGTACACATCAATAACATGTATATCACTTATACCTTTGGTGTTGCCGGCCTTCTTATCCGCTAAGTACTTGGGGCAGTTCCGCTTCCAGTGACCATTTCCCTTGCAATAAAAGCACTGAGTCTCGGGCTTGGGTCCATTCTTTGGCTTCTTCCTCGCAACTGATTTACCGGGCGCGACAACTCCCTTGCCATCCTTCTTAAAGTTCTTTTTACCCTTGTGATAACCCACAAGTGTAGGGGATAATTGTAGCCTCTTTCGATAAGTAAGAGTGTCGAACCCAACGAGGAGCTAAAGGTAGAACAAATATTCTCTCAAGTCCTATCTGCCACTGATACGACTCTACGCACGCTTAGTGTTCGCTTTACCTAGAACAAGTATGAAACTAGAAGTACTTTGTAGGTGTTGTTGGATAGGTTTGCAAGATAATAAAGAACACGTAAATAAAAAGTAGGGGCTGTTTAGATAAAGAAGCAATAAAGTAAATATAGCGAGTGTGGAAAAATGGTGGTAGGAATTGTGAAATTGTCCCTAAGCAATTGACTACTTTACTAGACCGATAGCAAGTTTTATGTGGGAGAGGCATAAGCTAACATACTTTATCTTCTTGGATCATATGCACTTATTATTGGAACTCTAGCAAGCATTCACAACTACTAAAGATCATTAAGGTAAAACCCAACCATAGCATTAAAGTATCAAGTCCCCTTTATCCCATACGCCACAACCCCCTTACTCGGGTTTATGCTTCTGTCACTCAAGCAACCCACTATAAGCGAATCATGAACATATTGCAACACCCTACAGCGGGAATCCCTCACGCTTGCGCGACACGGAGGGCACAATAGGACAGCAACATAACCACAAGCAAATTAAACCAATCATAGCAATTCATCAATCACCGGTAGGACAACGAAAATCTACTCAGACATCATAGGATGGCAACACATCATTGGATAATAATATGAAGCATAAAGCACCATGTTCAAGTAGAGGGTACATCGGGTTGCGGGAGAGTGGACCGCTGAATATAGAAGGGGGGAAGGCGATGGAGATGTTGGTGATGATGATGGAGGTGTTGGTGTAGATCGCGGTGATGATGATGGCCCCCGGCGGCGTTTCGGCGCCACCGAAAGCAAGGGGTGAGAGCCCCCCTTATTATTCTTCTTACTTGACCTTCTCCCTAGATGGGAGAAGGGTTTCCCCTCTGTTCCTTGGCTCCCATGGCATGGGAGGGGCGAGAGCCCCTCCGAGATTGGATCTATCTCTCTGTCTCTCTCTGTTTCTGCGCTCTCAGATTCTGCCCTAGCACCGTTTCTTTTATATCCGGAGATCCGTAACTCCTATTGGATTGAAACCTTCGCCCAGATATTTTTCTGAAAATTAGCTTTCTTGCGGCAAAATAAGGGCGCCAACCGCCTTACGAGGGGCCCACGAGGGTCAGGGGCGCGCCTAGTGAAAGTGGGCGCGCGGGCCACCCTCGTGGCCACCTCGGGCACCGTCTCGCGTTGATTTTACTTCCCAAAAATCATAAATATTCCAAAAATAAGCTCCATCTGTTTTTATCCCGTTTGGACTCCGTTTGATGTGGGGTTTCTGCGAACATAAAACATGCAACAGACAGGAACTGGCACTGGGCACTGGATCAATATGTTAGTCCCAAAAATAATATAAAAAGTTGCCAAAAGTGTATGAAAGTTGTAGAATATTGGCATGGAACAATCAAAAATTATAGATACGACGGAGACGTATCACCTTGCCTTTCTTGAAACTAGTGGTCTTATTCACCATCAACACTTGATGTTCCTTTTTGATTTCCACCTCCACTGATTTCAGCATTGAATATAACTCAGGAAAGGACTTCTCCATCCCTTGCATATTGTACTTCATCACAAAGCTCTTATAGCTAGGTGGGAGCGATTGGAGGATCCTATCAATGACCGAGTCATCTGGAAGATTAAATCTCAGCTGAGACAAATGGTTGTGCAACCCAGACATTTTGAGTATATGCTCGCTAACAGAACTGTTTTCCTCCATCTTACAATTGTAGAACTTGTTGGAGACTTCATATCTCTCGGCTCGGGCATGAGCTTGGAAAACCATTTTCAGATCTTGGAACATCTCATATGCTCCGTGCTGCTCAAAATGCTTTTGGAGCCCCGGTTCTAAGCTGTAAAGCATGCCGCACTGAACCAGGGAGTAATCATCACTACGCGATTACCAGGCGTTCATAACATCTTGAGTTGCTGGGAAAATGGGTGCGTCACCTAGCGGTGCTTCAAGGACATATGCTTTCTTGGCAGCTATGAGGATGATCCTCAAGTTTCGGACCCAGTCCGTATACTTGCTACCATCGTCTTTCAGCTTGGTTTTCTCTAGGAACGCGTTAAAGTTGAGGGCAACATTAGCGTGGGCCATTTGATCGACAAGACATATTGTAAAGATATTTTAGACTATGTTCATGATAATTAAGTTCATCTAATCAAATTATTTAATGAACTCCCACTCAGGTAGACATCCCTCTAGACATCTAAGTGATACATGATGTGAATCAACTAGGCCGTGTTCGATCATCACGTGAGGCAGACTAGTCATCATCGGTGAACATGTCCATGTTGATCGTATCTGCTATACGACTCACGTTCAACCTTTCGGTCTCTCGTGTTCCGAGGCCATGTCTGTACATGCTAGGCTCGTCAAGTCAACCTAAGTGTTTTGCATTTGTAAATCTGGCTTACATACGTTGTATGCGAACGTTAGAATCTATCACACCCGATCATCACGTGGTATTTCGAAACAATGAACCTTCGCAACGGTGCACAGTTAGGGGAAACACATCTCTTGAAATTTTAGTGAGGGATCATCTTATTTATACTACCGTCGTTCTAAGCAAAAAAGATTTGAACATGACAAACATCACATGCAAATCATAAAGTGACATGATATGGACAATATCATCTTGCGCCTTTGATCTCCATCTTTGAGGCGCGGCATGATCACCTTCGTCACCAACATGACACCATGATCTCCATCATCATGTCTTCATGAAGCTGTCTCGCCAACTATTACTTCTACTACTATGGCTAACGGTTAACAATAAAGTAAAGCAATTACATGGTATTTTCATTGACACGTAGGTCATATAATAAATTAAGACAACTCCTATGGCTCCTGCCGGTTGTCATACTCATCGACATGCAAGTCGTGATTCCTATTTACAAGAACATGTTAAATCTCATACATCACATATATCATTCATCACATCCTTTTGGCCATATCACATCACATAGCATACCCTAAAAAAACAAGTTAGACGTCCTCTAATTGTTGTTGCATGTTTTTACGTGGCTGCCATGGGTTTCTAGCAAGAACGTTTCTTACCTACGCAAAAAGCCGCAACGGTGATATGCCAATTGCTATTTACCCTTCATAACGACCCTTTTCATTGAATCCGATCCGACTAAAGTGGGGGGGGGACAGACACCTGCTAGCCACTTTATGCAACAAGTGCATGTCAGTCGGTGGAACCTGTCTCACGTAAGCGTACGTGTAAGGTTGGTCCGGGCCGCTTCACCCCACAATGTCGCCGAATCAATATAGGACTAGTAACGGTAAGCAAATTGAACAAATCATCGCCCACAACCACTTGTGTTCTACTCGTCCATGGAATCTACACATAGACCTAGCTCATGATGCCACTGTAGGGGAATGTAGTAATAATTCAAAATTTCCTACATGTCACCAAGATCAATCTAGGAGATGCTAGAAACGAGAGAGAGAGGGAGTGAATCTTCATAACCTTGAAGATCGCTAAGCGGAAGCGTTACAAGAACGCGGTTGATGGAGTCGTACTCGCGGCGATTCAAATCGCGGAAGATCTGATCTAGCGCTGAACGGATGGCACCTCCGCGTTCAACACACATACAGCCCGGGGACGTCTCCTCCTTCTTGATCCAGCAAGGGGAGATGAGAAGTTGAGGGAGAGCTCCGGCAGCACGATGGCGTGGTGGTGGAGCTTGTGGTTTTCCTGCATGGCTTCGCGAAGCTCTACGGAGGAGGAGGAGGTGTTGGAGGAGGGAGGGGCTGCGCCAGGGGAATGGTGTGGCAGCCCTCACCCCCCCACTATTTATAGGGGGAGGGGGAAGGGGGGCGGCCCCCTAGATCCCATCTACAAGGGGGCGGCGGCCAAGGGGGGACTTGCCCCCCAAGTTTGGTGGGAGGCGCCCCCACCCCCTAGGGTTTCCAACCCTAGGTGCCTTGGGCCCTTGGGGGTGCACCAACCCACTAGGGGGCTGGTTCCCACCCTTGTTCAGCCCATTAAGTCCCCCGGGGCAGGTGGCCCCACCCGGTGGACCCCCGGACACCTTTTGGTGGTCCCGGTATAATACCGATAACCCCCGAAACCATTCCGGTGACTGAAACTGGACTTCCCATATATAAATCTTTACCTTCGAACCATTCCGGAACTCCTCATGACGTCCAGGATCTCATCCGGGACTCCGAACAACCTTCGGTAACCACATACAATTTCCCATAACAACTCTAGCGTCACCGAACCTTAAGTGTGTAGACCCTACGGGTTCGGGAACCATGCAGACATGACCGAGACATCTCTCCGGCCAATAACCAACAGCGGGATCTGGATACCCATGTTGGCTCCCACATGTTCCACGATGATCTCATCGGATGAACCAAGATGTCGGGGGTTCAATCAATCCCGTATACAATTCCCTTTGTCCATCGGTACATTACTTGCCCGAGATTTGATTGTAGTATCACCATACCTCGTTCAATCTCGTTACCGGCAAGTCTCTTTACTCGTTCAGTAACGCATGATACCATGACTAACTAGTCACATTGAGCTCATTATGATGATGCATTACCCAGTGGGCCCAAAGATACCTCTCCGTCATACGAAGTGACAAATCCGAGTCTCAATTCGTGCCAACCCAACAGACACTTTCGGTGATACCTGTAGTGCACCTTTATAGCCACCTAGTTACGTTGTGACATTTGGTACACCCAAAGCATTCCTATGGTATCCGGGAGTTGCACAATCTCATGGTCTAAGGAAATGATACTTGACATTAGAAAAAGCTCTTAGCAAACGAACTACACGATCTTGTGCTATGCTTAGGATTGGGTCTTGTCCATCACATCATTCTCCTAATGATGTGATCCCGTTATCAACGACATCCAATGTCTATGGTCAGGAAACCACAACCATCTATTGATCAACGAGCTAGTCAACTAGAGGCTTACTAGGGACATATTACGGTCTATATATTCACACATGTATTACGGTTTCCGGTTAATACAATTATAGCATGAACAACAGACAATTATCATGAAGAGGGAAATATAAAAATAACTATTTTATTATTGCCTCTAGGGCATATTTCCAACAAAAGCGTATAGAGAAAATGGTGGCGGCTTTCCTTTTATAAGCTACCATAGTACTAGGAGTCCCCTTACTGCGCCGCAGACCTTGCCGCTTCCCAATATAATCGTGCCATTATGCGCGAGTGGGATAACTAAAATCATTGATAATATCCCTTAAAAACGGGGCACAATCTCCATACGGACAGGACATGCCAATGGAAGGGCTGCCTCGAACCGTGAATTGAGTTTTCTCAACTGTTAAGTATTTGTGGACGGCTATGACCTTTTGCCAAAAGTTGTCAGGCAGGGGCACTATTCACACTTGATCGGTTGGCCTTCGGGTCTAAGCAATGTTCATAATTTGGGATCAGGACATAATCCGAATAGCTCACGGTCGAACTTGGATGAGTGGCTCTTGAGGGTTTGGCCGAGGAAGACCGCATGCCCGGTGTGAACATCGATGGTCTGCGAAGCCAATGATTCCCGCACGTACCTCAGCTCCGAAGACTAATTCGGGGGCTACTGAGGGAGTCCTGGACTAAGGGGTGGACAGGTGGGTTTCTCGGCAACTACTACAAGGTCGGGCTATAAGGCGACTTCTTATCCGGACAGGAAAACTATGGAGCTTTGGTGTGTCCTCCAAGTCAAGATAAGAGAATCGACATGTGTATTCCTTCATTGCAACCGACCATGTGTAACCCTAGCACCCCGGATGTCTATATACACCAGAGGGTTTTGGTCCACAGAGGCTAGAGGAACGACCATCATCCTACTCACCTAGGGTTTAGTTCATCTATTCCCATGGTAGATCGACTTTCTAATCATGTTATACACTTCAATATAATCAAGCAGGACGTAGGGTTTTACCTCTTCGAGAGGGCCGAACCTAGGTAAACATCGTCTCCTTCGTCCCTTGTTCCCCGTTGATCCAAGACCCACAGCTCGGGACCCCCTACCCGAGATCCGCCGGTTTTGACACCAACATCTTGTTTAAATTTGTATCCTCATAATATGCACACCTTTGATGAACAATACAAAATGTACTTCAAACAATACCTTCTTCAAAGATTACACAAAATACTTGTTTCTAACTATTGATGTTCATTCATATAATGCATTAAATGTTTATACACACTTTTAGCAAATAAGTTCAGTACTTATTCAACTTCTTTTGTGCGTTAGTTGCTTCTACTTATAAATCAAAATTTTAACATATTATGATGCTTTACCGTATTGCATATTGATCATAATGAACTTTGAATTCCATCTATTATGCTAAATCTAAGTCATCGTATGTCAATAATTAAACTTCATTCCTTTTATTGCATCCCGTACGAATGTATTTATATCCTATTCTTACACTAAGTTTTATCCAATTTCAAATAAATTCTTCAACTTACCTCAATGCAACTTTTACATATCCACAAAATATCTGGATAGTACACAATTTTAATATGACAATCCCATCTTATACAAACTTCATAATCCAAGCATGACAATCGACAACCCATATTCATCAACCCTTCGTCACTATGCCCAATGTTCCGGAAGTTCAGACTACATAAAGATTCCATGAGCGTGCCAAGACGACCTACCTATATGTTTTAACTTGATTTGATTATCCACGTATCTTTTTCGTCTTCGAGCATGCCAAGACGATGTACCTACCAGTGCACGGCAAAGCACAACTTGATTTGATTATCTACGTATCTTTTTCGTCTATTTTGATTAACTTGCCCTAATAGTACCTAAGCCCTTTATAATAGAGGAAATCATTATTGGCTAATGAAATTTCTTTTTAAATGCAAGAAAAATCCATGCATTTCGTTATGTAATGGTTGTACCTATTCATATATCTTAAACTTGCAAATGATAATGTTTTGAAGGAAACTTCTTTTCAAATCAATTTTATTATGGTTTGATTATAAATTTTGTGTACTTGATATTAATCAATACTCTCTCTGTTGCAGAATATAAGACGTATTGGTTTCCATGCAAGTCAACCATTTAAATGTTTGACCAAGATTATAGAATAAAATAACAACATACCTAATAAATAAAATATGAAACAACTTTTTATGACAATAAAATAACAACATACCTAATAAATAAAATATGAAACTACTTTTCATGAGGGATCAAATGATATAAATTTCATATTATGGATATTGATATATTTTTCTAAAAACTCGGTCAAACATGCACTCATTTGACTTTTCAAAAAGCAAATACTCCTTATAAAGGAACACAGGGAATAATACCTAATCTAGACATGCTCCCATTACAAAAGGAACTGTGTCTTTGGGGAAAGTTAAATGCGAATGTTACTTGCTTACTTTGAGTAGGTTTTTAGGCTAATTTTCTTTTTCTGATTTTGCTTGATCTTCGTGTCGTCGACCTATGTCTAAATATCGTCTCCTCCGTGTTACAACACTAATGAACTCTTGACTGGTCAACTAAGTTCCGATCGGAAAACCTTAAAATAGCATGATATGTTTCGGCGTACAAAGCTTACGCAGAATTTTCGCTTACATACGCACTGCACCGCAGCTGGCAGAGTACTAAGTTTTGGTACGCCGGTCTAACGGGTATTTATTAAGTCCTAGCAAATATGCCCGTGCGTTGTAACGGGAGACAAAAATTATGACTAACCAAATAAGTATGACTCAATATCCTGATACATGAGCGTACTTTATTTTAACACAGTGGCTCATCATGTTATCATTTATTTATTTTCTCACCCTAGCCGATGATGGTCGCGATGTCCACGTGATCACAATGCATTCGACCCGGTAAATCCCAAGGCTATGAGTTTGCCAGTGCATGCTACATTTCTTGTCATTATGTTGCGGAATGTTTAAAACTTTAAAAAAGAAATCTCATTGGCCACGAACTACTTCCAACGCCAAGACATATTAAGACTTTTGAAAAACTAATCAAATCCTAGACATAAAATACTTTTGAATCAGTGAACAGTTTTTCGAATCGACAAACAATTTTTTTTTTGAAAATTTTGATTTTCTCAACAAAATCATGAACATTAGTTTTTTTACAATTTTTTAAAATGTATGAACCGGTTTGGAATTCATCAACATTTTTTCAAACAATAAACAGTTTTTGAATCGATGAACTTTTTCTAAAAATATGGGAACAAATTTTAAAAACAAATATTTATTTTATTTTTGTGAACATTTTCTAAAATGTCATGGACCTTTTTTTCAGATTCCCAAATATGTTTTGAATACGTGATCATTTTTTAGAAATCATGAACATGATTTTATTTCCCGACCACTTTTTTCCAAATTGTTATTTTTTTATAATTCTGCGAACAGTTTTGCAAAACCACCAACATTTTTTGAATCTGCAAAATTTATGATTTGCTAAACATTTTTTAATTCACATATATTTTATGATTTCTCAAACATTTTTTTTTGAAAACTCGCAACTTTTAGAATATTAAAATTCCAATTTAATTTGAAAAAAAAAGAAAACAGAATGAGAAAAGAAAAGACAAAAAAGTAAAATGAAAAAAATAGGGGAGTAAAGGCCCGCACATGGGCCGGCCCATGAACGCATACAAGGGTAGGACATGCGTGAGAAAAGAAATATGGACATAGTGGGGGACCGAACCCTGGTCTCTTCGCTCTAGCGATCGACCAACCACTTCACTGCTACGGAGTACCAGAAGCGATAGCCGCTTTATTAGTAAGGTAAAAGATATATATATATATATATATATATATATATATATATATATATATATATATATATATATATATATAT
>NC_041387.1:440137130-440140800 GCF_002162155.2 Triticum dicoccoides
TCTAATAACACCCCTTAAGACCTTATTCTGCTAACGCTCGTGCTTATTCTGCTAACACTTCTACACTGCTTCGTCCAGATGAGGCGGACCGCATGGCACCCCGACAAAAATGCAGTAGCCCAAGCCCAAGCCCCGCACCCCCACCTTCTTCCCTGCGGGAAACCACCCCTTGCTGCCCACCTTTCTTCTCCTCCACCACCCACCCCTGGCGCCCCACCACCTCTGTGACGCCCCGATTCAATCGTACACTAATCATGCACGCAAATGTGTACGATCAAGATCAGGGACTCACGGGAAGATATCACAACACAACTCTAAAAACATAAATAAGTCATACAAGCATCATAATACAAGCCAGGGGCCTCGAGGGCTCGAATACAAGTGCTCGATCATAGACGAGTCAGCGGAAGCAACAATATCTGAGTACAGACATAAGTAAACAAGTAGCCATAGAGGGCTAACACAAACTGGGATACAGATCGAAAGAGGCGCATGCCTCCTGCCTGGGATCCTCCTAACTACTCCTGGTCGTCATCAGCGGGCTGCACGTAGTAGTAGGCACCTCCAGTGTAGTAGGAGTCATCGTCGAAGGTGGCGTCTGGATCCTGGACTACAACGTCTGGTTGCGACAACCAGGTAAAATGGAAAGGGGAAAAAGAGGGAGAAAAGCAACCGTGAGTACTCATCCAAAGTACTCGCAAGCAAGGAGCTATACTACATATGCATGGGTATATGTGTAAGGAGGCCATATCAGTGGACTGAACTGCAGAATGCCAGAATAAGAGGGGGATAGCTAGTCCTATCGAAGACTACGCTTCTGGCAGCCTCCGTCTTGCAGCATGTAGCAGAGAGTAGATTGAAGTCCTCCAAGTAGCATCTCCAAGTAGCATCTCCAGTAGCATCGCATAGCATAATCCTACCCGGCGATCCTCTCCTCGTCGCCCTGTTAGAGAGCGATCACCGGGTTGTATCTGACACTTGGAAGGGTGTGTTTTATTAAGTATCCGGTTCTAGTTGTCATAAGGTCAAGGTACAACTCCAAGTCGTCCTGTTACCGAAGATCACGGATATTCGAATAGATTAACTTCCCTGCAGGGGTGCACCACATAACCCAACACGCTCGATCCCATTTGGCCGGACACACTTTCCTGGGTCATGCCCGGCCTCGGAAGATCAACACGTCGCAGCCCCACCTAGGCACAACAGAGAGGTCAGCACGCCAGTCTAAATCCTATGCGCGCAGGGGTCTGGGCCCATCGCCCATTGCACTCCTGCACGTTGCGTACGCGGCCGGAAGCAGACCTAGCAACCTCCATTACAAAGGAAGTCACGTTATGCGGTCCAATCTGGCGCGCGCCGCTCAGTCGCTGACGTCACAAAGGCTTCGGCTGATACCACGACGTTGAGTGCCCATAACTGTTCCCGCGTAGTTGGTTAGTGCGTATAGGCCATTAGCCAGACTCAGATCAAATACCAAGATCTCGTTAAGCGTGTTATTGTGAAGCAATCGCGAACACCGACCAGGGCCAGGCCCACCTGTCTCCCAGGTGGTCTTAACCTGCCCTGTCGCTCCGCCACAAAGATCCACACAGAGGGCCGTCGGGACAAAGGTCCTTTCAGCCCCCAATCCGTGAATCACTCGCGGGTACTCCTCGAGCCGACCCGACTTTAGTCACCATCTGTAGTATGCATATATGTATAGTATATACCCGTGATCACCTCCCGAGTGATCACGGCCCAATAGTATAGCAAGGCAGACTGACAAGAATGTAGGGCCAATGATGATAAACTAGCATCCTATACTAAGCATTTAGGATTGCGGGTGAGGTATCAATGACTGTAGCAACAATGACAGGCTATGCATCAGAATAGGATTAACGGAAAGCAGTAACATGCTACACTACTCTAATGCAAGCAGTATAGAGGAGAATAGGCGATATCTGGTGATCAAGGGGAGGGCTTGCCTAGTTGCTCTGGCAAGAAGGAGGGGTCGTCAACTCCATAGTCGAACTGGGCAGCAGCAGCATCGGTCTCGTGGTCTACCGAAGAGAAGAGGGGGAAGAAACAATGAATACAATGCAAACAAATGCATATCGATGCATGACATGACAAGTAACGATGCTAGGTGTGCCCAATCGCGGTAGTAGGTGGTACCGACGAATGGGGGGGAACATCCGGGAAAGTATCCCCGGGGTTCCACGTTCTCGGGCAGAGGTACCGGAGGGGGAAAGTTGCATGTTCGGCATGCTAGGGGTGCATGGCAGATGAACGGGCTGCGTATCCGGATTCGTCTTGTCGTTCTGAGCAACTTTTATGTAGAAAGTATTTTCATCCGAGTTACAGATTAAAAGATATGATTTTCTAAAGATTAAATCATTTTCTGATTTTAATTATTTATCTAAAGCCAACATTATCCAGAACAGTGTTTGATGACGGAAGCATGACATCAGAGTGATGTCAGTAGGTCAACTGGTCGGTTGACCATTCAAACCAGATAGGTGGGTCCAGTGGGTCCCACATGTCATTGTCAGGGGCATTAACAGAGTTTTGAAACTAATTAAATGGGTTAATTAGCAGGTAGGGCCCAGTAGTCAGTGAGAGATTAGGTTTTAATTAATCAATTTAATTAATTAGCAGTTTATCTATTTGTTTTTATTTGTTATATGGGATGGGGCCCGCATGTCAGTGGCAGTAGCTGCCACATCAGCGTAGTTGACCCGGTCAACTTGGCCAGTTGGGGCCCCTAGGCCCACCGGCAGTGACCCAGGGTGGGGCCCCATGCATGTCACGTCAGCCGGCCGGCGTTTAGACGTCGGCGAGTTCGTTTTCGCGGCGGCGCGGCTCGGGCGAGCGTCGGATTTCGCCCATGGGGCACCAAATCGAGCGCGGCCAGGCTCTCTGGAACGGCCTCTTCGCGCCGCGTCCGATGGAGGGGAGCACGTCGGCGGTGGTGGCCGGAATCGAGCGCTACAGGCTCGACGGCGGCGAGGTGGTTCAGGCATGAGAGGAAGACGGCGACGCAGCGCACGTCGGGGCTGACGGGAAGGCTAGGGTGGAACTGCGCGACGCGCTGAGCACAAAGGGCTCGGCCCCATGGCCATTTGGTCACCGGAAGGGCACCGGCGACGCGCGCAGGCGGCGGCGCAGTCGGGTCCCCGGCGGGAAACATGCTAGGAGGCACGGGGAGGCTAGTGCGCGGGCGCGTAGGGATCCGGTGAGCATCAGGAGCACGATGCCGTGCTCAGACGAGCACGACGGAGAACATGGCCACGACGGCGAGCCGAGCCGCGGCGATGGGATCACGGCAACGGCGATGAGGTGGCTACGATGCGCGAGGGGCTTAACAAGGAGGAGTAGGACGCGGACGAGCTCATCGTGCGGCACGCAAGATGGCCCGTGGTGGTTTAGTAGCAGCAGGGGGCATCGCCGGAGTTGGTGAAGAACGGCGGCGACCGGAGATGTGGAAGGAGGTGAACCGTTGCAGCAACGCCTCCTAGCTCCAGTTGCAGCCACCGATGGACGAGGAAGACGATGGCGAAGCCGACGGACACGCTGGCGAGGCGAGGCGATGGCTGTGTCCGTGCGTTCACGGCGGTGGGTCCATGGCAGCGTTCGGACGTGGTGGAGAATGAGGGGGAGAGCGAGGTGGATCTGAGGGGGGAGGCGCAGG
>NC_041387.1:440141381-440172746 GCF_002162155.2 Triticum dicoccoides
GGGAGGCGCAGGGACCGAGGGGAGAGTGGGGGGCGAGTGGGAGGAGAGACCGAAGGGGCGCGGCGTCGGCGTCCTTATCCACCCCGACGCCGATGAGCGGGTCCGGTGGCGACCGCGCCCTGTAGCGGCGCGCGACCAAGGAACAGGAAAGGGGGGCGCGGTGCGGGGGGGCTGGGCCGACCAGGCTAGTTGCGGTCCAGGAGGCAGGGGCTGCGGCCGTGCGGGTGGGTTGGTGGCCAGCTGGGCCAGTCGGCCCAGTGGGGGGAGGGTTTTCTCTCTTTTTTATCTTCTGTTTGTTTTTCTTTTTTTTTCTTTGTGTTCTGTTCTATTTAATTTGGGCATTTAAGTAATTTATAAATTTGTGTCATCTACACCATAATTGCCTATGCCATATTTGGCATTGTCCGAACATTTTTGTTTCAACTTTTGAAAACTTTATTTGTTGACATTAACTTGAATTTGAATTTCGAAACGGTTTTGAATTAACCCGAGATTAACTAGAGTGACAGAGGTGACGTGGCACCATTAACGTGAGATTACTATAGCATGATTATCCGGGCGTTACAAATCTCCTCCACTACAAGAAATCTCGTCCCGAGATTTAGGAGGTAGCAGGAAAGAGTGCGGGGTATTCATCACGTAGACGATCCTCTTGTTCCCAAGTGGCTTCATCTTCAGAATGGTGTGACCACTGAACTTTGAGGAACTTGATCGCCTTCTGGCGTGTGCGGCGTTCAGCTTGGTCGAGAATGCGGACCGGATGTTCTTTATAGGAGAGGTCCTGTTGTAATTCGAGCACTTCATGATCCACTCCTCGGATTGGGTCCTTGAAGCAACGGCGGAGCTGTGACACGTGGAACACATTGTGAACCTAAGAAAGGTTTGGCGGAAGTTCCAGTTGGTATGCCACTTTTCCACGCCTTTCAAGAATAGTGAATGGGCCAATATAGCGAGGAGCTAGCTTGCCCTTGATCCCGAAGCGGTGAGCACCCTTCATTGGTGTAACTCGGAGATAGGCCTTTTCGCCAAGTTGATAGACCATGTCCTTATGTTTACGGTCATACTGACTCTTCTGACGCGACTGAGCAGTCTTGAGATTCTCGCGAATAATGCGGACTTGTTCTTCGGCATGTTGGATAATATCCGGACCGAAGAGTGGACGTTCCCCAGTTTCTGACTAGTTCAAAGGGGTTCGACACTTTCATCCATATAACACCTCAAAGGGGGCCATCTTCAGACTAACTTGATAGCTATTATTATAAGAGAACTCAGCATACGGGAAAGATTCCTCCCATTTCTTGCCGAAGGAAATAACACAAGCTCGAAGCATGTCTTCGAGAATTTGGTTGACACGTTCAACTTGCCCTTGCGACTGTGGATGAAACGCAATACTGAATGACAGATGAGTTCCCATAGCTTCTTGGAAACTTGCCCAGAATCTTGAAGTGAATAAGCTGCCACGGTCTGAACTGATAACCAGTGGAATACCGTGAAGCGAAACAATTCTGGACATGTAGAGAGTTGCAAGCTGACTAGCAGTGATCGTTTCTTTGACCGCCAGAAAATGTGCAACCTTAGAAAGCCGGTCAATGACGACAAGAATAGCATCATTACCTTTTTGCGATTTGGGTGACGAAGTCCATTTCAACATGGTCCCATTTCCATTCGGGAATAGAGATAGGTTGCAGAGTTCTAGCAGGCCTTTGATGCTCTGCTTTGATACGACGACAAACGTCACACTCAACAACATAACGAGCAATATCTTGTTTCATATTAGACCACCAGAATCTCTGACGAATGTCTTGGTACATCTTGATGCTACCGGGATGAATAGACAAAGGTGTATCGTGAGCTTCTTTCATAACCTCCTGGGTCATATCCAGGTTACCTTTTGAAGGGACCACTAGGCGACCTTTAAAGAACAAGGTGCCAGTATCATCAACAGTGAAGAACAAGGGCTTCCCTTCTTTAAGGTAGTGTTTAATCTTGTGGGCTTGAGAGTCATACTTCTGCAGCGTCTTGATGCTTTCCACGAGATCTGGTATAGCAACCAGGGTATTGAGAGAACCCTGGGAAACAACATGGAGGTTCATCTTGCGGCTCTCAGGAGGAGGAGGAGTGAGAGCACCAGGAGGAACAATATGGAGGTTCAGCTTCCTGAATTCCTCAACAAGCGAGGGCTGAACTTTGTGAATCTGGAGGTGGTTGCAGTAAGAATTGCGGCTCAAGGCATCAGCCATTACATTAGCCTTGCCTGGGGTATACGAAATACCCAGGTTAAAATCTGCAACAATCTCCATCCATCTTTGCTGACGGAGGTTCAGATCTGGTTGAGTAAACAGATACTTCAGAATTTGGTGGTCGGTGAAGATCTCGCAACGATTACCGAGAAGGTAATGTCGCCACTACTTTAGTGCATGGATAATAGCAGCAAGCTCGAGGTCGTGAACTGGATAGTTCTCTTTGTGAGGGCGCAATTGACGAGAGGCATAAGCAATCACTTTGCGCTCTTGCATTAGTACAGCGCCTAAGCCTTGGCGTGAAGCGTCGCAGTAAATGACGAAGTCCTTCTTAGTATCAGGTGGAGCTAGTACTGGGGCAGAAGTCAACTTGTCTTTGAGTGCCTGGAAGCTTTCCTGACATTTGTCTGTCCATTGGAACTTGACGCCCTTATGCAACAGGTTAGTCAGAGGTCTAGCGATCTTGGAGAAGTTCTCGACGAATCGACGGCAATAGCCGGCGAGACCGAGAAAACTTCTGACTTGCTTAACATTCTTCGGAGGAGTCCAATCAAGAATAGCCTAGACTCATTCAGGGTTGATGGCAATACCATCCTTAGAGATGACATGCCCAAGATAGGTTACTTCGGGAAGCCAGAATTCACATTTGGAGAACTTGGCATAAAGTTGATGCTCTCGTAGCTTTTCCAACACAAGACGAAGATGTTCAGCATGTTCCTCTTCGTTCTTGGAAAATACCAGAATATCATCCAGATAAACCACGACGAACTTGTCGAGGTAATCCATGAATATATAGTTCATCAGGCGAGAGAAGGTGGCTGGAGCATTGGTTAAGCCAAAAGACATGACGGTGTACTCGTATGAACCATATCGAGTCACAAATGCGGTCTTGGGGATATCCTCCTCACGAACACGGATCTGGTGGTAACCCAACCTCAAGTCGAGTTTAGAGAACACTGATGAACCAGCCAGTTGATCATACAGATCATTGATCCGAGGCAGAGGATACTTATTCTGAATTGTAGCTTGGTTTATAGGACGGTAGTCTTGGACCAATCGGTTTGTCCCATCCTTCTTCTTGACAAAGAGAGAAGGTGCTCCCCAAGGAGAGCAACTTGGGCGAATGAAACCACTACGAAGAGACTTGTCGATTTCCTCCTTAAGCTCAAGGAGTTCATGCGGCGGCATCTTGTAGGGTCGCTTGGCTATAGGAGTGGTGCCTGGTTTCAAGTCGATGACGAATTCGACAGCTCTAGCAGGGGGAATCCTTGGGAGTTCTTCAGGAAAGACGTCTAGGAATTCACGCATGACGGGAATGTTTTCAATGCCCTCGAGTGGTGCAGCGTTCAATGCGTTTAAGGCATCAAGCCTGGCCTCGGCATTCTGAACCAGATGAGCATCGTAACTAATTATTTCATCAGAAGGGTGTAGCAGATGGACGGTCTTAGTGGCGCAAACGATAGAAGCAGTATGCGCCTTTAACCAATCCATTCCCAGAATGAGGTCAATGTTAGACGACTTCAGGATAATGGGCGAGGCGCGAAATTCCAACCCTTCGATTTCCACAGGGACGTCGATGCCAACCATGGAGGTCTGACATTGTCCCGCGGGGGTTTTTACCACTACTGGAGTGTTCATCTGCTCACATTTAACATCGTGCTTGTATGCAAAATCTTCTGACATGAATGAATGCGATGCACCTGTATCAAATAAAACGGATGCTGGTACTGAATTTACGAGGAGTGTACCCATCACAGTAGCAGGCTGGTCTTGGGCTTCGTTCAAATCAACGTGGTTGGCATGAACACGACCATAAGACTTGGCATTGTTGTTGCGGGGCGGGTTGTTTCCACGGCTAGCTGCTGGAAGGGCCAGTTGATTCTGGTTCTGATTCTGATAGCAGTTCCTGGCAAGGTGACCTGGTTGACCACACTTGTAGCACAGACCATTATTGGGAGTGGGAACAGGTGCTCCGGGTGGTGGAGCTGGAAGCCTTGGCTGCCTAGTTGGAGCAGTAGGCAGACGAGGTGTAGCATAAGACTGCCTTGGGGCAGGTGCATTTGGACGGTACATGCTGTTCGGGATCCATATCTTACGCTTCTGCGAGGGCGGGCCCGAAGATAAGCCCGTGTCACGGTTGCGCCTTTGAGAGCTCTGGTGTTCCTGCAGACCAGTCTCGACATTGATGGCCTTATTCACCAAGGTGGCGAAATCGGCAAAGTCATGCACCAGAAGTGCGAGCTTGATGTCAGCTTGAAGGCCGTCACGGAACATCTCCTGTCTACGTGCATCAGTTGCAATGTCTTCTTCAGCATAGCGGGATAAGTCCAGAAATTCCCGTTGATAAGCTTCCACAGTTTTGTTGCCCTGGGTGAGGTTGCGGAACTCACGCTTCTTCCTGTCCATGATCCCCTGAGGAATGAAGCGGGCACGAAAGGCAGCTTGAAAGTCTGGCCAGGTGACGATTGTCCCAACTGGCAGAGTACGCCTGTGGCTGTCCCACCATTGAGCTGCTGGTCCCTTCAGAAAGAAGGAAGCAAAGGTGACATAGCGGGCAGGGGCTACTTCAACAGACTCCATCTCATAGGTGATGTCACGGAGCCAGTCATCAGCATCCAGCGGCTGAGTTGAGTTGCGGTACACGGTTGGGTTGAGGCGCATGAAATCCTGCAGAGTCACTTGGGCTGGATGCTCGTTCATATTGGGACGAGGGAACTGAGCCATCACATTCTCCATGAACTGGCGATTCTGTTGGGGAACATAGCAGAAATTCAAAATTTTCCTACGTGTCACCAAGATCTATCTATGGAGATACTAGCAACGAGGGGAAGGAGAGTGCATCTACATACCCTTGTAGATCGCTAAGCGGAAGCGTTCAAGTGAACGGGGTTGATGGAGTCGTACTCGTCGTGATTCAAATCACCGATGATCAAGTGCCGAACGCACGGCACCTCCGCGTTCAACACACATACAGCCCGGTGACGTCTCCCAAGCCTTGATCCAGCAAGGAGAGAGGGAGAGGTTGAGGAAGACTCCATCCAGCAGCAGCACAACGGCGTGGTGGTGGTGGAGGAGCATGGCAATCCTGCAGGGCTTCGCCAAGCACCACGGGAGAGGAGAAGTACTTGTGAGAGGGGGAGGGCTGCGCCAGAACTTCGTCTATAGATCTCATGCGCCTCCCCACTATATATAGGGGTGGAGGGGTTGGTTTCTTGCCCTCCAAGTCCATTGGGGCGTTGGCCAAGGTGGGAGGAAAGAAATCTCATTATTTCCTTCCCCACCGATTGTTATCCCCCCTTTTTAGGGATCTTGATCTTATCCCTTCGGGATATGATCTTATTCCTTCTAAGGGGGGATCTTGGTGCGCCTTGACCAGGTGTGTGGGGCCTTTCCCCCACTACCCACGTCCATGTGGGTCCCCCCATGCAGGTGGGCCCCACTCCGGAACCTTCTAGAACCTTCCCGGTACAATACCGAAAAATCCCGAACATTTTCCGGTGGCCAAAATAGGACTTCCCATATATAAATCTTTACCTCCGGACCATTCCGGAACTCCTCGTGACGTCCGGGATCTCATCCGGGACTCCGAACAACATTCGGTAACCACATACAAACTTCCTTTATAACCCTAGCGTCATCGAACCTTAAGTGTGTAGACCCTACGGGTTCGGGAGACATGTAGACATGACCGAGACGTTCTCCGGTCAATAACCAACAGCGGGATCTGGATACCCATGATGGCTCCCACATGTTCCACGATGATCTCATCGGATGAACCATGATGTCAAGGACTTAATCAATCCCGTATTCAATTCCCTTTGTCTATTGGTATGTTACTTGCCCGAGATTCGATCGTCGGTATCCAATACCTTGTTCAATCTCGTTACCGGCAAGTCACTTTACTCGTTCCGTAACACATCATCCCGTGATCAACTCCTTGGTCACATTGCGCATATGATGATGTCCTACCGAGTGGGCCCAAAGATACCTCTCCGTTTACACGGAGTGACAAATCCCAGTCTCGATCCGCATAAAACAATAGATACTTTCGGAGATACCTGTAGTGCACCTTTATAGTCACCCAGTTACGTTGTGACGTTTGATACACCCAAAGCACTCCTACGGTATCCAGGAGTTACACGCTCTCATGGTCGAAGGAAGAGATACTTGACATTGGCAAAGCTCTAGCAAATGAACTACACGATCTTTTGTGCTAGTCTTAGGATTGGGTCTTGTCCATCACATCATTCTCCTAATGATGTGATCCCGTTATCAACGACATCCAATGTCCATAGCCAGGAAACCATGACTATCTGTTGATCACAACGAGCTAGTCAACTAGAGGCTCACTAGGGACATATTGTGGTCTATGTATTCACACGTGTATTACGATTTCCGGATAATACAATTATAGCATGAATAAAAGACAATTATCATGAACAAAGAAATATAATAATAATACTTTTATTATTGCCTCTAGGGCATATTTCCAACAGTCTCCCACTTGCACTAGAGTCAATAATCTAGTTCACATCGCCATGTGATTAACACTCACAGGTCACATCGCCATGTGACTAATACCCAAGAGTTTACTAGAGTCAGTAGTCTAGTTCACATCACTATGTGATTAACACTCAATGAGTTTTATGTTTGATCATGTTGCTTGTGAGAGAGGTTTTAGTCAACGGGTCTGAACCTTTCAGATCCGTGTGTGCTTTACAAATCTCTATGTCATCTCCTAGATGCAGCTACCACGCTCTATTTGGAGCTATTCCAAACAACTGTTCTACTTGGAGCTATTCTAAATTATTGCTCCATTATATGTATCCGGTCTCTCTACTCAGAGCTATCCGGATAGGTGTCAAGCTTGCATCGTCGTAACCTTTACGACGAACTCTTTTACCACCTCCATAATCGAGAAAATTCCTTAGTCCACCAGTTACTAAGGATAACTTTGACCGCTGTCCTGTGAGCCATTCTTGGATCACTCTTGTACCCCTTGACTGACTCATGGCAAGGCACACTTCAGGTGCGGTACACAGCATAGCATACTGAAGAGCCTACGTCTTAAGCATAGGGGACGACCTTCGTCCTTTCTCTCTATTCTGCCGTGGTCGAGCTTTAAGTCTTAACTTCGTACCTTACAACTCAGGCAAGAACTCCTTCTTTGACTGGTCCATCTTGAACACCTTCAAGATCATGTCAAGGTATGTGCTCATTTGAAAGTATTATTAAGCATTTTGATCTATCCTTATAGATCTTGATGCTCAATGTTCAAGTAGCTTAATCCAGGCTTTCCATTGAAAAACACTTTCAAAATAACCCTATATGCTTTCCAGAAATTCTACATCATTTCTGATCAACAATATGTCAACAACATATACTCATCAGAAATTCTATAGTGCTCCCACTCACTTCTTTGGAAATACAAGTTTCTCATAAACTTTGTACAAACCCAAAAAATTTTATCATCATCAAAGCATACATTCCAACTCCGAGATGCTCACTCCAGTCCTTAGAAGGATTGCTGGAGCTTTGCATACTTATTAGCATCTTTCGGGATTGACAAAACCTTCCGATTGTATCACATACAACCTTTCCTCATTAAAATCGTCGAGGAAACAATGTTTTGACATCCTATCTGCAAGATTTCATAAATAATGCAGTAATCGCTAATATAATTCCAACAGACTCTTAGCATCGCTACGAGTGAGAAAATCTCATCGTAGTCAACTCCTTGAACTTGTCGGAAAACATCTTAACGACAAGTCGAGCTTTCTTAATGGTGACATTTACCATCATTGTCCGTCTTCCTTTTGAAATCCATCTGTACTCATTAGCCTTACGACCATCGAGCCGTTCTGCCAAAGTCTACACTTTGTTTTCATACATGGATCCTCTCTCAGATTTTATGGCCTCAAGCCATTTATCGGAATCCGGGCCCACCATCGCTTCTCCATAGCTCGTAGGTTCATTGTTGTCTAGCAACATGACCTTCAAGACAGGATTACGTACCACTCTGAAGTAGTACGCATCCTTGTCATCCTACGAGGTTTGGGAGTGACTTGATCCGAAGTTTCATGATCAATATCATAAGCTTCCACTTCAATTGGTGTAGGTGCCACAGGAACAACTCCCTGTGCCCTGTCACACACTAGTTGAAGAGATGGTTCAATAACCTCATCAAGTCTCCACCATCCTCCCACTCAATTCTTTCAAGAGAAATTTTTCCTCGAGAAAGGACCCGATTCTAGAAACAATCCATATTGCTTTCGGATCTGAATTAGGAGGTATACCCAACTGTTTTGGGTTTCCTATGAAGATGCATTTTATCCGCTTTGGGTTCGAGCTTATTGTTGGGGAACGTAGCAGAAATTCAAAATTTTCCTACGCGTCACCAAGATCTATCTATGGACAAACCAGCAACGAGTAGAAAGAGAGTGCATCTACATACCCTTGTAGATCGCTAAGCGGAAGCGTTCAAGTGAACGAGGTTGATGGAGTCGTACTCGTCGTGATTCAGATCACCGATGATCCTAGTGCCGAACGGACGGCACCTCCGCGTTCAACACACGTACAGCTCGACGATGTCTCCCACGCCTTGATCCAGCAAGGAGAGAGGGAGAGGTTGAGGAAGACTCCATCCAGCAGCAGCACAACGGCGTGGTGTTGATGGAGGAGCGTGGCAATCCTGCAGGGCTTCGCCAAGCACCTATGGGAGAGGAGGAGGTGTCACGGGAGGGAGGAAGGCGCCAAGGGCTCAGGTGTGGATGCCCTCCCTCCCCTCCACTATATATAGGGGCAGGGGAGAGGGGGGAGGCACAGCCTTGCCCCTTCCTCCAAGGAAGGGGTGCGGCTAAGAGGGGGGGAGGAGTCCATCCTCCCCAAGGCACCTCGGAGGTGCCTTCCCCCTTTAGGACTCTCCCCTTTTTCCTATATCTTGGCGCATGGGCCTCTAGGGGCTAGTGCCCTTGGCCCATGTAGGCCAAGGCGCACCCCCTACAGCCCATGTGGCCCCTCGGGGCAGGTGGCCCCACCCGGTGGGCCCCCGGGACCCTTCCGGTGGTCCCGGTACAATACCGATGACCCCGAAACTTGTCCCGATGGCCGAAACAGGACTTCCTTATATAAATCTTTACCTCCGGACCATTCCGGAACTCCTCGTGACGTCCGGGATCTCATCCGGGACTCCGAACAACATTCAGTAACCACATACAAACTTCCTTTATAACCCTAGCGTCATCTAACCTTAAGTGTGTAGACCCTACGGGTTCGGGAGACATGTAGTCATGACCGAGATGTTCTCCGGTCAATAACCAACAGCGGGATTTGGATACCCATGTTGGCTCCCACATGTTCCACGATGATCTCATCGGATGAACCACGATGTCAAGGACTCAATCGATCCCGTATACAATTCCCTTTGTCTAGCGGTATGGTACTTGCCCGAGATTCGATCGTCGGTATACCGATACCTTGTTCAATCTCGTTACCGGCAAGTCTCTTTACTCGTTCCGTAACACATCATCCCGTGATCAACCCCTTGGTCACATTGTGCACATTATGATGATGTCCTACCGAGTGGGCCCAGAGATACCTCTCCGTTTACACGGAGTGACAAATCCCAATCTCGATTCGTGCCAACCCAACAGACACTTTCAGAGATACCCGTAGTGTACCTTTATAGCCACCCAGTTACATTGTGACGTTTGGCACACCCAAAGCACTCCTACGGTATCCGGGAGTTGCACAATCTCATGGTCTAAGGAAATGATACTTGACATTAGAAAAGCTTTAGCATACGAACTACATGATCTTGTGCTAGGCTTAGGATTGGGTCTTGTCCATCACATCATTCTCCTAATGATGTGATCCCATTATCAACGACATCCAATGTCCATGGTCAGGAAACCGTAACCATCTATTGATCAACGAGCTAGTCAACTAGAGGCTTACTAGGGACATGATGTTGTCTATGTATCCACACATGTATATGAGTTTCCTATCAATACAATTCTAGCATGGATAATAAACGATTATCATGAACAAGGAAATATAATAATAATCAATTTATTATTGCCTCTAGGGCATATTTCCAACAGTCTCCCACTTGCACTAGAGTCAATAATCTAGTTCACATCGATATGTGATTAACACTCAAGGTCACATCCCCATGTGACTAACACCCAAAGAGTTTACTAGAGTCAATAATCTAGTTCAAATTTACCATGTGATTAACACTCGATGAGTTCTGGGTTTGATCATGTTATGCTTGTGAGAGAGGTTATAGTCAACGGGTCTGAACCTTCCAGATCCGTGCGTGCTTTACAAATCTCTATGTCATCTCCTAGATGCAGCTACCACGTTCTATTTGGAGCTATTCCAAATAACTGTTCTACTTGGAGCTGTTCTAAATTGTTGCTCCATTATACGTATCCAGTATCTCTACTCAGAGCTATCCGGATAGGTGTTAAGCTTGCATCGACGTAACCCTTTACGACGAACTCTTTTACCACCTCCATAATTGAGAAAATTCCTTAGTCCACTAGTTACTAAGGATAACTTTGACCGCTGTCCTGTGATCCATTCTTGGATCACTCTTGTACCCCTTGACTGACTCATGGTAAAGCACACTTCAGGTGCGGTACACAGCATAGCATACTGTAGAGCCTACATCTTATGCATAGGGGACGACCTTAGTCCTTTCTCTCTATTCTGCCATGGTCGAGCTTTAAGTCTTAACTTCATACCTTACAACTCAGGCAAGAACTCCTTCTTTGACTGATCTATCTTGAACACCTTCAAGATCATGTCAAGGTATGTGATCATTTGAAAGTACTATTAAGCGTTTTGGTCTATCCTTATAGATCTTGATGCTCAATGTTCAAGTAGCTTAATCCAGGTTTTCCATTGAAAAATACTTTCCAAATAACCCTTTATGCTTTCCAGAAATTCTACGTCATTTCTAATCAACAATATTTCAACAACATATACTCATCAGAAATTCTATAGTGCTCCCACTCACTTCTTTGGAAATACAAGTTTCTCATAAACTTTGTATACACCCAAAATCTTTGATCATCATCAAAGCATACATTCCAACTCCGAGATGCTCACTCTAGTCCTCAGAAGGATTGCTGGAGCTTTGCATACTTATTAGCATATTTCAGGATAGACAAAACCTTCCGGTTGTATCACATACAACCTTTCCTCAAGAATCGTCGAGGAAACAATGTTTTAACATCCTATCTGCAAGATTTCATAAATAATGCAGTAATTGCTAATATAATTCCAACAGACTCTTAGCATCGCTACGAGTGAGAAAGTCTCATCGTAGTCAACTCCTTGAACTTGTCGAAAAACATCTTAACGACAAGTCGAGCTTTCTCAATGGTGACACTTACCATCATTGTTTGTCTTCCTTTCAAAATCCATATGTACCTAACAGCCTTACGACCATCAAGTAGTTCTTCCAAAGTCTACACTTTGTTTTCATACATGGATCCTCTCTCGGGTTTTATGGCCTTGAGCCATTTATCGGAATCCGGGCCCACCATCGCTTCTCCATAGCTCGTAGGTTCATTGTTGTCTAGCAACATGACTTCCAAGACAGGATTACTGTACCACTCTGAAGTAGTACGTATCCTTGTCACCCTACGAGGTTTGGGAGTGACTTGATCTGAAGTTTCATGATCACTAGCATAAGCTTCTACTTCTATCATAAGCTTCTACTTCAATTGGTGTAGGTGCCACAGGAACAACTTCCTGTGCCCTGCTACACACTGGTTGAAGTGATGGTTCAATAACCTCATCAAGTCTCCACCATCCTCCCACTCAATTCTTTCGAGAGAAACCTTTCCTCGAGAAAGGACCCAATTCAAGAAACAATCCCTATTGCTTACGGATCTGAATTAGGAGGTATACCCAACTGTTTTTGGGTGTCCTATGAAGATGCATTTTATCTGCTTTGGGTTCGAGCTTATCAACCTGAAACCTTTTCACATAAGCGTCGCAACCCCAAACTTTCAAGAAGCGGCAACTTAGGTTTCTCCAAACCATAGTTCATACGGTGTCGTCTCAACGAAATTATGTGGTGCCCTATTTAAAGTGAATGTGGTTGTCTCTAATGCCTAACCCATGAACGATAGTGGTAATTCGATAAGAGACATCATGGTATGCACCATATCCAATAGGGTGCAACTATGACGTTTGGACACACCATCACACTATGGTGTTCCAGGCTGTATCAGTTGTGAAACAATTTCCACAATGTCTTAATTCTGTGCCAAACTCGTGATTCAGATATTCATTTCTATGATCATATCATAGATCTTTTATCCTCTTGTCACGACGATCTTTCAACTTCACACTGAAATTACTTGAACCTTTCAATAATTCAGACTCGTGATTCATCAAGTAAATATACTCAACATCTACTCGAATCATCTGTGAAGTAAGAACATAACGATATTCACTGCATGCCTCAGCACTCATTGGACTGCACACATCAAAATGTGTTACTTCCAACAAGTTGCTATCTTGTTCCATCTTACTGAAAACGAGGCTTTTCAGTCATCTTGCCCATGTGGTATGATTTGCATGTCCCAAGTGATTCAAAATCAAGTGAGTCAAAACGGTCCATTTGCATGGAGTTTCTTCATGCATATACACCAATAGACATGGTTCGCATGTCTCAAACTTTTCAAAAAACGAGTGAGCCCAAAGATCCATCAATATGGAGCTTCTTCATGCGTTTTATACCGATATGACTTACGTAGCAGTGCCATAAGTAGGTGGTACTATCATTACTATCTTTTGGCATGAACATGTGTATCACTACGATCGAGATTTAATAAACCATTCATTTTAGGTGTAAGACCATTGAAGGTATTATTCAAATAAACAGAGTAACCATTATTCTCCTTAAATGAATAACCGTATTGCGATAGACGTAATCCAATCATGTCTATGCTCAACGCAAACACCAAATAACAATTATTTAGGTTTAACACCAATCTCTTTGGTAGAGGGAGCTTGCGATGCTTGATCATATCAAGCTTGGAAAAACTTCCAACACATATCGTCAGCTCACCTTTAGCTAGTCTCCGTTTATTCCGTAGCCTTTTGTTTCGAGTTACTAACACTTAGCAACCGAACCGGTATCTAATACCCTGGTGCTACTAGGAGTACTAGTAAAGTACACATTAACATAATGTATATCCAATATACTTCTATCGACCTTGCCAGCCTTCTTATCTACCAAGTATCTAGGGTAATTCTGCTCTAGTGGTTGTTCCCCTTATTACAGAAGCACTTAGTCTCGGGTTTGGGTTTTACCTTGGGTTTCTTCACTAGAGCAGCAGCTGATTTGCCGTTTCATGAAGTATCCCTTCTTGCCCTTGCCCTTCTTGAAACTAGTGGTTTCACCAACCATCAACAATTGATGCTCCTTCTTGATTTCTACTTTCGCGGTGTCAAACATCGCGAATACCTCAAGGATCATCATATCTATCCCTGATATGTTATAGTTCATCACGAAGCTCTAACAGCTTGGTGGCAATGACTTTGGAGAACCATCACTGTCTTATCTGGAAGATCAACTCCCACTCGATTCAAATGCTTGTTGTACTCAGACAATCTGAGCACAAGCTCAACAATTGAGCTTTTCTCCTTAGTTTGCAGGTTAAGAAAGTCATCGGAGGTCTTATACCTCTTGACACGGGCACGAGCCTGAAATCCCAATTTCAGCCCTCAAATCATCTCATATGTTTCGCGATGTTTCAAAAACGTCTTTGGTGCCTCAACTCTAAACCGTTTAACTGAACTATCACGTAGTTATCAAAACGTGTATGTCAGATGTTCGCAACAACCACAGACAACGTTCGAGGTTCAGCACACTGAGCGGTGCATTAAGGACATAAGCCTTCTATGAAGCAATGAGGACAATCCTCAGTTTACGGACCTAGTCCGCATAATTGCTACTATCAACTTTCAACTAATTTTTCTCTAGGAACATATCTAAACAGTAGAACTATAGCGTGAGCTACGACATAATTTGCAAAAACCTTTTGACTATGTTCAGGATAATTAAGTTCATCTTATGAACTCCCACTCAGATAGACATCCCTCTAGTCATCTAAGTGATTACATGATCCGAGTCAAACTAGGCCGTGTCCGATCATCATGTGAGACGGACTAGTCATCATCGGTGAACATCTTTATGTTGATCGTATCTTCTATACAACTCATGTTCGACCTTTCGGTCTCCGTGTTCCGAGGCCATGTCTGTACATGCTAGGCTCGTCAAGTTAACCCTAAGTGTTTCGCGTGTGTTCCGAGGCCATGTCTGTACATGCTAGGCTCGTCAACACCCGTTGTATTTGAACGTCTGAATAAAACACCCGATCATCACGTGATGTTTTGAAACAGCGAACTGTCGCAACGGTGCACAGTTAGGGGAGAACACTTCTTGAAATTTTTGTAAGGGATCATCTTATTTACTACCGTCGTTCTAAGCAAATAAGATGTATAAACATGATAAACATCACATGCAATCAAATAGTGACATGATATGGCCATCATCACTTTGCTCCTTTTGATCTCCATCTTCGGGGCTCCATGATCATCATCGTCACCGGCATGACACCATGATCTCCATCATCATGATCTCCATCATCGTGTCTTCATGAAGTTGCCTCGCCAACTATTACTTCTACTACTATGGCTAACGGTTAGCAATAAAGTAAAGTAATTACATGACGTTTAAGTTGACACGCAGGTCACAAATAAATAAAGACAACTCCTATGGCTCCTGCCGGTTGTCATACTCATCGACATGCAAGTCGTGATTCCTATTACAAGAACATGATCAATCTCATACATCACATATATCATTCATCACATCCTTTTTTTGCCATATCACATCACATAGCATACCCTGCAAAAACAAGTTAGACGTCCTCTAATTGTTGTTTGCATGTTTTACGTGGCTGCTATGGGTTTCTAGCAAGAACGTTTCTTACCTACGCATGAACCACAACGTGATATGCCAATTACTATTTACCCTTCATAAGGACCCTTTTCATCGAATCCGATCCGACTAAAGTGGGAGAGACAGACACCCGCCAGCCACCTTATGCAACTAGTGCATGTTTGTCGGTGGAACCGGTCTCACGTAAGCGTACGTGTAAGGTTGGTCCGGGCCGCTTCATCCCACGATGCCGCCGAATCAAGATAAGACTAGTAACGGCAAGCATATTGAACAATATCGACGCCCACAACTACTTTGTGTTCTACTCGTGCAAAGAATCTACGCAATAGACCTAGCTCATGATGCCACTGTTGGGGAACGTAGCAGAAATTCAAAAAATTTCCTACGCGTCACCAAGATCTATCTATGGAGAAACCAGCAACGAGTAGAAAGAGAGTGCATCTACATACCCTTGTAGATCGCTAAGCGGAAGCGTTCAAGTGAACGAGGTTGATGGAGTCGTACTCGTCGTGATTCAGATCACCGATGATCCTAGTGCCGAACGGACGGCACCTCCGCGTTCAACACACGTACAGCTCGACGATGTCTCCCACGCCTTGATCCAGCAAGGAGAGAGGGAGAGGTTGAGGAAGACTCCATCCAGCAGCAGCACAATGGCGTGGTGGTGATGGAGGAGCGTGGCAATCCTGCAGGGCTTCGCCAAGCACCTACGGGAGAGGAGGAGGTGTCACGGGAGGGAGGGAGGCGCCAAGGGCTCAGGTGTGGATGCCCTCCCTCCCCTCCACTATATATAGGGGCAGGGGAGAGGGGGGAGGCACAGCCTTGCCCCTTCCTCCAAGGAAGGGGTGCGGCTAAGAGGGGGGGAGGAGTCCATCCTCCCCAAGGCACCTCGGAGGTGCCTTCCCCCTTTAGGACTCTCCCCTTTTTCCTATATCTTGGCGCATGGGCCTCTAGGGGCTGGTGCCCTTGGCCCATGTAGGCCAAGGCGCACCCCCTACAGCCCATGTGGCCCCCCGGGGCAGGTGGCCCCACCCGGTGGGCCCCCGGGACCCTTCCGGTGGTCCCGGTACAATACCGATGACCCCGAAACTTGTCCCGATGGCCGAAACAGGACTTCCTTATATAAATCTTTACCTCCGGACCATTCCAGAACTCCTCGTGACGTCCGGGATCTCATCCGGGACTCCGAACAACATTCGGTAACCACATACAAACTTCCTTTATAACCCTAGCGTCATCTAACCTTAAGTGTGTAGACCCTACGGGTTCGGGAGACATGTAGTCATGACCGAGATGTTCTCCGGTCAATAACCAACAGCGGGATCTGGATACCCATGTTGGCTCCCACATGTTCCACGATGATCTCATCGGATGAACCACGATGTCAAGGACTCAATCGATCCCGTATACAATTCCCTTTGTCTAGCGGTATGGTACTTGCCCGAGATTCGATCGTCGGTATACCGATACCTTGTTCAATCTCGTTACCGGCAAGTCTCTTTACTCGTTCCGTAACACATCATCCCGTGATCAACCCCTTGGTCACATTGTGCACATTATGATGATGTCCTACCGAGTGGGCCCAGAGATACCTCTCCGTTTACACGGAGTGAAAAATCCCAATCTCGATTCGTGCCAACCCAACAGACACTTTCAGAGATACCCGTAGTGTACCTTTATAGCCACCCAGTTACGTTGTGACGTTTGGCACACCCAAAGCACTCCTACGGTATCCGGGAGTTGCACAATCTCATGGTCTAAGGAAATGATACTTGACATTAGAAAAGCTTTAGCATACGAACTACATGATCTTGTGCTAGGCTTAGGATTGGGTCTTGTCCATCACATCATTCTCCTAATGATGTGATCCCATTATCAACGACATCCAATGTCCATGGTCAGGAAACCGTAACCATCTATTGATCAACGAGCTAGTCAACTAGAGGCTTACTAGGGACATGATGTTGTCTATGTATCCACACATGTATCTGAGTTTCCTATCAATACAATTCTAGCATGGATAATAAACGATTATCATGAACATGGAAATATAATAATAATCAATTTATTATTGCCTCTAGGGCATATTTCCAACACTTATCAACCTGAAACTTTTTCATATAAGCGTCGCAGCCCCAAACTTTTAAGAAACGACAACTTAGGTTTCTCTAAACCATAATTCATACGGTGTCATCTCATCGGAATTACGTGGTGCCCTATTTAAAGTGAATGTGGTTGTCTCTAATGCCTAACCCATGAACGATAGTGGTAATTCGATAAGAGACATCATGGTACGCACCATATCCAATAGGGTGCAACTATGATGTTCGGACACACCATCACATTATGGTGTTCCAGGCGGTATTAATTGCGAAACAATTTCCACAATGTCTTAATTGTGTGCCAAAACTCGTAACTCAGATATTCATCTTTATGATCATATCATAGACATTTTATCTTCTTGTCACAATGATCTGCTACTTCACTCTGAAATTACTTGAACCATTCAATAATTCAGACTTGTGTTTCATCAAGTAAATATACTCAACATTTACTCAAATCATCTGTGAAGTAAGAACATAATGATATTCACTGCATGCCTCAGCACTCATTCGGCTGCACACATCAAAATGTGGTACTTCCAACAAGTTGCTATCTTGTTCCATCTTACTGAAAATGAGGCTTTTCAGTCATCTTGCCCATGTGGTATGATTTGCATATCTCAAGTGATTCAAAATCAAGTGAGTCCGAACGATCCATTTGCATGGAGTTTCTTCATGCATATACACCAATAGACATGGTTCGCATGTCTCAAACTTTTCAAAAACGAGTGAGTCCAAAGATCCATCAACATGGAGCTTCTTCATGCGTTTTATACCATTATGACTTACATGGCAGTGCCACAAGTAAGTGGTACTATCATTACTATCTTATATCTTTTGGCATGAAAATGTGTATCACTACGACCGAGATTCAATAAACCATTCCTTTAGGTGCAAGACCATTGAAGGTATTATTCAAAAATAGAGTAACCATTATTCTCCTTAAATGAATAACCGTATTGCGATAGACATAATCCAATCATGTCTATGCTCAACGCAAACACCAATCTCGGTGGTAGAGGGAGCGTGCGATGCTTGATCATATCAACCTTGGAAACACTTCCAACATATATCGTCAGCTCACCTTTAGCTAGTCTCCGTTTATTCCGTAACTTTTATTTCGAGTTACTAACACTTAGCAACCGAACCGGTATCCAATACCCTGGTGCTACTAGGAGTACTAGTAAAGTACACATTAACATAATGTATATCCAATATACTTCTATCGACCTTGCCAGCCTTCTCATCTACCAAGTATCTAGGGTAATGCTGCTCCAGTGGTTGTTCCCCTTATTACAGAAGCACTTAGTCTCGGGTTTGGGTTCAACCTTGGGTTTCTTCACTAGAGCAGTAGCTGAATTGTCGTTTCATGAAGTATCCCTTTGTTCCCTTGCCCTTCTTGAAACTAGTGGTTTCACCAACCATCAACAATTGATGCTCCTTCTTGATTTCTACTTTCGCGGTGTCAAACATCATGAATATTTCAAGGATCATCATATCTATCCCTGATATGTTATAGTTAATCACGAAGCTCTAGCAGCTTGGTGGCAATGACTTTGGGGAAACATCACTATCTCATTTGGAGGATCAACTCCCACTCGATTCAAGTGATTGTTGTGCTCAGACAATCTGAGCACAAGCTCAACGATTGAGCTTTTCTCCCTTAGTTTGCAGGCTAAGAAAATCGTCGGAGGTCTTATACCTCTTGACGTGGGCACGAGCCTGAAATCCCAATTTCAGCCCTCGAAACATCTCATATGTTCGGCGACGTTTCGAAAACGTCTTTGGTGCCTCTAGTTAAACCATTTAATTGAACTATCACGTAGTTATCAAAACGTGTATGTCCGATGTTCGCAACATCGACAAACGACGTTGGGGTTCAGCACACTGAGCGGTGCATTAAGGACATAAGCTTTCTATTAATCGCATAATCGCTACTATCAACTTTCAACTATATTTTCTCTAGGAACATATCTAAACAGTGGAACTAAAGCGCGAGCTTACGACATAATTTGCAAAAGGTCTTTTGACTATGTTCAGGATAATTAAGTTCATCTTATGAACTCCCACTTAGATAGACATCCCTCTGGTCATCTAAGTGATCACATGATCCAAGTCAACTAGGCCGTGTCCGATCATCACGTGAGACGGACTAGTCATCATCGGTGAACATCTTCATGTTGATCGTATCTACCATACGACTCATGCTCGACCTTTCGGTCTCCGTGTTCCGAGGCCATGTCTGCACATGCTAGGCTCGTCAAGTTAACCCTAAGTGTTTTCGCTGTGTAAAACTGTCTTACACCCGTTGTATGTGAACGTAAGAATCCATCACACCCGATCATCACGTGGTGCTTAGAAGCGACGAACTGTAGCAACGGTGCACAGTTAGGGGAGAACACTTCTTGAAATTTTGTAAGGGATCATCTTATTTACTACCGCCGTCCTAAGCAAACAAGATGCATAAACATGATAAATATCACATGCAATCAAATAGTGACATGATATGGCCAATATCATTTTGCTCCTTTTGATCTTCATCTTCGGGGCTCCATGATCATCATCGTCACCGGCACGACACCATGATCTCCATCATCATGATCTCCATCATCGTGTCTTCATGAAGTTGTCATGCCAACGACTACTTCTACTTCTATGACTAACGGGTTTAGCAATAAAGTAAAGTAGTTTACATGGCGTTCTTCAATGACACGCAGGTCATACAATAAATAAAGACAACTCCTATGGCTCCTGCCGGTTGTCATACTCATCGACATGCAAGTCGTGAATCCTATTACAAGAACATGATCAATCTCATACATCACATATCATTCATCACATTCTTCTTGGCCATATCACATCACATAGCATACCCTGCAAAAACAAGTTAGACGTCCTCTAATTGTTGTTGCATGTTTTACGTGGCTGCTATGGGTTTCTAGCAAGAACGTTTCTTACCTACGCAAGACCACAACGTGATATGCCAATTGCTATTTACCCTTCATAAGGACCCTTTTCATCGAATCCGTTCCGACTAAAGTGGGAGAGACTGGCACCCGCTAGCCACCTTATGCACCAAGTGCATGTCAATCGGTGGAACCTGTCTCACGTAAGAGTACGTGTAAGGTCGATCCGGGCCGCTTCATCCCACAATACCGTCGAAACAAGATTGGACTAGTAACGGTAAGCATATTGAACAACATCAACGCCCACAACTACTTTGTGTTCTACTCGTGCAAAGAATCTACGCAATAGACCTAGCTCATGATGCCACTGTTGGGGAACGTAGCAGAAATTCAAAATTTTCCTACGTGTCACCAAGATCTATCTATGGAGAGACCAGCAACGAGTAGAAAGAGAGTGCATCTACATACCCTTGTAGATTGCTAAGCGGAAGCGTTCAAGTGAACGGGGTTGATGGAGTCGTACTCGTCGTGATTCAAATCACCGATGATCAAGTGCCGAACGCACGGCACCTCCGCGTTCAACACACATACAGCCCGGTGACGTCTCCCAAGCCTTGATCCAGCAAGGAGAGAGGGAGAGGTTGAGGAAGACTCCATCCAGCAGCAGCACAATGGCGTGGTGGTGGTGGAGGAGCGTGGCAATCCTGCAGGGCTTCGCCAAGCACCGCGGGAGAGGAGGAGTACTTGTGAGAGGGGGAGGGCTGCGCCAGAACTTCGTGTATAGCTCCCATGCGCCTCCCCACTATATATAGGGGTGGAGGGGCTGGTTTCTTGCCCTCCAAGTCCATTGGGGCGTTGGCCAAGGTGGGAGGAAAGAAATCTCATTATTTCCTTCCCCACCGATTGTTATCCCCCCTTTTTAGGGATCTTGATCTTATCCCTTCGGGATATGATCTTATTCCTTCTAAGGGGGGATCTTGGTGCGCCTTGACCAGGGGTGTGGGGCCTTGCCCCCACTACCCACGTCCATGTGGGTCCCCCCATGCAGGTGGGCCCCACTCCGAAACCTTCTAGAACCTTCCCGGTACAATACCAAAAAATCCCGAACATTTTCCGGTGGCCAAAATAGGACTTCCCATATATAAATCTTTACCTCCGGACCATTCCGGAACTCCTCGTGACGTCCGGGATCTCATCCGGGACTCCGAACAACATTCGGTAACCACATACAAACTTCCTTTATAACCCTAGCGTCATCGAACCTTAAGTGTGTAGACCCTACGGGTTCGGGAGACATGTAGACATGACCGAGACGTTCTCCGGTCAATAACCAACAGCGGGATCTGGATACCCATGATGGCTCCCACATGTTCCACGATGATCTCATCGGATGAACCACGATGTCAAGGACTTAATCAATCCCGTATTCAATTCCCTTTGTCTATCGGTATGTTACTTGCCCGAGATTCGATCGTCGGTATCCAATACCTTGTTCAATCTCGTTACCGGCAAGTCACTTTACTCGTTCCGTAACACAGCATCCCGTGATCAACTCCTTGGTCACATTGCGCATATGATGATGTCCTACCGAGTGGGCCCAGAGATACCTCTCTGTTTACACGGAGTGACAAATCCCAGTCTCGATCCGCATAAAACAATAGATACTTTCGGAGATACCTGTAGTGCACCTTTATAGTCACCCAGTTACGTTGTGACGTTTGATACACCCAAAGCACTCCTACGGTATCCAGGAGTTACACGCTCTCATGGTCGAAGGAAGAGATACTTGACATTGGCAAAGCTCTAGCAAATGAACTACACGATCTTTTGTGCTAGTCTTAGGATTGGGTCTTGTCCATCACATCATTCTCCTAATGATGTGATCCCGTTATCAACGACATCCAATGTCCATAGCCAGGAAACCATGACTATCTGTTGATCACAACGAGCTAGTCAACTAGAGGCTCACTAGGGACATATTGTGGTCTATGTATTCACACGTGTATTACGATTTCCGGATAATACAGTTATAGCATGAATAAAAGACAATTATCATGAACAAGGAAATATAATAATAATACTTTTATTATCGCCTCTAGGGCATATTTCCAACAGATTCATCTCGAGCTGTTGGACCATACCAGCCATGTACTCAGGCGGTGGTGGGGCGTTGCCGCCACCACCACGACCAGCTAGTCTAACCATCCTGCTAAAATATAACAGGGGTAGTTCAGTATTGAGAAATTTGCATAGACAAGAATCATTCATGATGAAACATGCATAATGAAAGGGAGCACGACAGATACCACATAGTAGTCGGCATAACTTACGAAAGGGGTCGGACATAGAGTTCAGTACACAGAGTTCAGTACACAGAGTTCAGTACATAGACTAAGTCATCATAGGCGGCACGCAGGCTCGCGGGCGAATGCATCTAATACTAATGAGCAAGACTACATCAGTCCCAGGAGGTACTGTGAAGGTAGCTGTAGCCTGACAGCTGGTAGTGAGGCAACGGATAGTCCTCCACGTCAATGGCTTGGGGGCCGCGGATACTCTGGTGTAGAACCCGACGCTCAGGTGGCAGAAGAGGACCAAGTGCGGGAGAGTAGCCTCCCACCTCTGGCCAACCGACACCGTGGGGCATCACGGTCCTGGTTGGGTAGATCGCAGAACGCGGCAGCTGTCCAGACCGGACAAAGGGGTGCAACAGCGTCAGAGCCTTGTAAAGGTGCTGACGAGTGGTGTACAACTCGTGGCGAAGAGCTCTGTTAGCTTGGTCCAGCCCATCAGCATGCAGAACCAGGCGCTGATGGTGGAAGGGCTCTCGGGTGACGGTGGAGTAGGCGGCAGTGTAGTATCCCTCCGCACCAACGTCAGATGCGATAGGAATGTGCCTGAAAGGGGAAGTGTCCAACGCTTGATACTCTCCACGAAGACGTGTTAGAGCAGCATGAGCAGCATCGTGGACCGCCATCTCGATGGTCACTCCAACACCATGAGCGGTGTGCAGCACGGTAGTGGACTCATACTCCCGAGAGTAGAGGTGGACGATGGCACGGTACTGCTCCTGATTAAAGTCCTGGTACTCCTCGTAGACGGTGTACTCAGGGTGCCAGCGATAACCCAGATAGGTCATCATCTCAGCTAGCACAGCAGGTGATCCTGAGGCACCAATGGCCGCAGTGTGGCGCACGACCTGCCTCGTGGGTTCCATCTGAAAACAAAGATGTTTCAATGGAGTCAAATGACAATATGGGCACTATTCAAAATACTATCCTACAGAATAACTATGGCTTATCCAACTTTGGGGTGAACGTGGTAACGGGATCCTAATGTCAGAGTTAGTAAATTCGTTTAACCCGAGTAGGAGAGAGTTCAGAGCTCCAGAGTAAAGGTCGAGAAGTAAAAGATCCTAATACCACCCAATGGCGACGTGGGCCCGTAAGGCACACAGCCAAGTTAGTAAAAAGTTTTGTAGTGACTAGACTCGACTTCGGCCAAGGAGTGTGGAAGGGCGTTCCTACAGGCAGTCGCCTCTGATACCAACTTGTGCCGCCCCCGATTCAATCGTACACTAATCATGCACGCAAATGTGTACGATCAAGATCAGAGACTCATGGAAAGATATCACAACACAACTTTAAAAACATAAATAAGTCATACAAGCATCATAATACAAGCCAGGGGCCTCGAGGGCTCGAATACAAGTGCTCGATCATAGACGAGTCAGCGGAAGCAACAATATCTGAGTACAGACATAAGTAAACAAGTAGCCATAGAGGGCTAACACAAACTGGGATACAGATCGAAAGAGGCGCAGGCCTCCTGCCTGGGATCCTCCTAACTACTCTTGGTCGTCATCAGCGGGCTGCACGTAGTAGTAGGCACCTCCAGTGTAGTAGGAGTCGTCGTCGAAGGTGGCGTCTGGATCCTGGGCTCCAACGTCTGGTTGCGACAACCAGGTAAAATGGAAAGGGGGAAAAGAGGGAGAAAAGCAACCGTGAGTACTCATCCAAAGTACTCGCAAGCAAGGAGCTACACTACATATGCATGGGTATATGTGTAAGGAGGCCATATCAGTGGACTGAACTGCAGAATGCCAGAATAAGAGGGGGATAGCTAGTCCTATCGAAGACTACGCTTCTGGCAGCCTCCGTCTTGCAGCATGTAGCAGAGAGTAGATTGAAGTCCTCCAAGTAGCATCTCCAAGTAGCATCTCCAAGTAGCATCTCCAGTAGCATCGCATAGCATAATCCTACCCGGCGATCCTCTCCTCGTCGCCCTGTTAGAGAGCGATCACCGGGTTGTATCTGGCACTTGGAAGGGTGTGTTTTATTAAGTATCCGGTTCTAGTTGTCATAAGGTCAAGGTACAACTCCAAGTCGTCCTGTTACCGAAGATCACGGCTATTCGAATAGATTAACTTCCCTGCAGGGGTGCACCACATAACCCAACACGCTCGATCCCATTTGGCCGGACACACTTTCCTGGGTCATGCCCGGCCTCGGAAGATCAACACGTCGCAGCCCCACCTAGGCACAACAGAGAGGTCAGCACGCCGGTCTAAATCCTATGCACGCAGGGGTCTGGGCCCATCGCCCATTGCACTCCTGCACGTTGCGTACGCGGCCGGAAGCAGACCTAGCAACCTCCATTACAAAGGAAGTCACGTTACGCGGTCCAATCTGGCGCGCGTCGCTCAGTCGCTGACGTCACGAAGGCTTCGACTGATACCACGACGTTGAGTGCCCATAACTGTTCCCGCATAGTTGGTTAGTGCGTATAGGCCAGTAGCCAGACTCAGATCAAATACCAAGATCTCGTTAAGCGTGTTATTATGAAGCAATCGCGAACGCCGACCAGGGCCAGGCCCACCTGTCTCCCAGGTGGTCTCAACCTGCCCTGTCGCTCCGCCACAAAGATCCACACAGAGGGCCGTCGGGACAAAGGTACTTTCAGCCCCCAATCCGTGAATCACTCGCGGGTACTCCTCGAGCCGACCCGACTTTAGTCACCATCTGTAGTATGCATATATGTATAGTATATACCCGTGATCACCTCCTGAGTGATCACGGCCCAATAGTATAGCAAGGCAGACTGACAAGAATGTAGGGCCAATGATGATAAACTAGCATCCTATACTAAGCATTTAGGATTGCGGGTGAGGTATCAATGACTGTAGCAACAATGACAGGCTATGCATCAGAATAGGATTAACGGAAAGCAGTAACATGCTACACTACTCTAATGCAAGCAGTATAGAGGAGAATAGGCGATATCTGGTGATCAAGGGGGGGGGGGCTTGCCTGGTTGCTCTGGCAAGAAGGAGGGGTCGTCAACTCCGTAGTCGAACTGGGCAGCAGCAGCGTCGGTCTCGTGGTCTACCGGAGAGAAGAGGGGGAAGAAACAATGAATACAATGCAAACAAATGCATATCGATGCATGACATGACAAGTAACGATGCTAGGTGTGCCCAATCGCGGTAGTAGGTGGTACCGACGAATGGGGGGGAACATTCGGGAAAGTATCCCCGGGGTTCCGCGTTCTCGGGCAGAGGTACCGGAGGGGGAAAATTGCGTGTTCGGCATGCTAGGGGTGCGTGGCGGATGAACGGGCTGCGTATCCGGATTCGTCTCGTCGTTCTGAGCAACTTTCATGTAGAAAGTATTTTCATCCGAGTTACGGATTAAAGGATATGATTTTCTAAAGATTTAAATCATTTTCTGATTTTAATTATTTATCTAAAGCCAACATTATCCAGAACAGTGTTTGATGACGCAAGCATGACATCAGAGTGATGTCAGCAAGTCAACTGGTCGGTTGACCAGTCAAACCAGACAGGTGGGTCCAGTGGGTCCCACATGTCATTGTCAGGGGCATTAACAGAGTTTTGAAACTAATTAAATGGGTTAATTAGCAGGTAGGGCCCAGTAGTCAGTGAGAGATTAGGTTTTAATTAATCAATTTAATTAATTAGCAGTTTATCTATTTGTTTTTATTTGTTATATGGGATGGGGCCCGCATGTCAGTGGCAGTAGCTGCCACATCAGCGTAGTTGACCCGGTCAACTTGGCCAGTTGGGGCCCCCAGGCCCACTAGCAGTGACCCAGGGTGGGGCCCCATGCATGTCACGTCAGCCGGCCGGCGTTTAGACGCCGGCGAGTTCGTTTTCGCGGCGGCGCGGCTCAGGCGAGCGTCGGATTTCGCCCATGGGGCACCAAATCGAGTGCGGCCAGGTTCTCTGGAACGGCATCTTCGCGCCGCATCCGATGGAGGGGAGCACGTCGGCGGGGGTGGCCGGAATCGAGCGCTACAGGCTCGACGACGGCGAGGTGGTTCGGGCGTGAGAGGAAGACGGCGACGCAGCGCGCGTCGGGGCTGACGGGAAGGCTAGGGTGGAGCTGCGCGACGCGCTGAGCACAAAGGGCTCGGCCCCATGGCCATTTGGTCACCGGAAGGGCGCCGGCGACGCGCGCAGGCGGCGGCGCAGTCGGGTCCCCGGCGGGAAACACGCTAGGAGGCACGGGAAGGCTAGTGCGCGGGCGCGTAGGGCTCCGGTGAGCATCAGGAGCACGATGTCGTGCTCAGACGAGCACGACGGAGAGCATGGCCACGGCGGCGAGGCGAGCCGCGGCGATGGGCTCACGGCAACGGCGATGAGGTAGCTACGATGCGCGAGGGGCTTAACGAGGAGGAGTAGGAGGCGGATGAGCTCACCGTGTGCCACGCAAGATGGCCCGTGGTGGTTTAGTAGCAGCAGGGGGCGTCGCCGGAGTTGGTGAAGAACGGCGGCGACCGGAGATGTGGAAGGAGGTGAACCGTTGCAGCAGCGCCTCCTAGCTCCAGCTGCAGCCACCGATGGACGAGGAAGACGATGGTGAAGCCGACGGACACGCTGGCGAGGCGAGGCGATGGCTGTGTCCGTGCGTTAACGGCGGCGGGTCCATGGCAGCGTTTGGACGTGGTGGAGAACGAGGGGGAGAGCGAGGTGGATCTGAGGGGGGAGGCGCAGGGACCGAGGGGAGAGTAGGGGGCGAGTGGGAGGAGAGACCGAAGGGGCGCGGCGTCGGCGTCCTTATCCACCCCGACGCCGGCGAGCGGGTCCGGTGGTGACCGCGCCCTGTAGCGGCGCGCGACCAAGGAATAGGAAAGGGGGGCGCGGTGCGGGGGAGGGGGGGCTGGGCCGGCTGGGCCGACCAGGCTAGTTGCGATCCAGGAGGCAGGGGCTGCGGCCGTGCGAGTGGGTTGGTGGCCAGCTGGGCTAGTCGGCCCAGTGAAGGGGGAGGGTTTTCTCTCTTTTTTGTCTTCTGTTTGTTTTTCTTTGTGTTCTGTTCTATTTAATTTGGGCATTTAAGTAATTTATAAATTTGTGTCATCTACACCATAATTGCCTATGGCATATATGGCATTGTCCGAACATTTTTTTTCAACTTTTGAAAACTTTATTTATTAACATTAACTTGAATTTAAATTTCAAAACGGTTTTGAATTAACCCGAGATTAACTACAGTGACAGAGGTGACGTGGCACCATTAACGTAAGATTACTGTAGCATAATTATCCGGGCGTTACAACCTCCCACCTCTGTGGCACCCCACCTCCGACGCCCCACCACCTCCACCCCCGCGGCGCCCCGGCCCGGCCACAATCCCGCGCCGCCCCACCTTACCTCCGTCCAGCCTTGTGGCGCTCCAGTGGAACCCCGCCCCACTGCCTCCCCGCCGGCCCAGATTCGTGGCTGCGCCGGCTCCTGTTTCATCTCTTCCCGACGCCAATTCCAACCACCATCCCTCCTCGGCCTACCTGCCCCCTCGTCGACCAGCCACCGGATTCACCCGTCACCGTCCTTTCGCGTGTGGCCGGCGTTGGATCTGCTTGTCGCCGCCCCCTGCAAACCACCGGGTCGAGGGGCAGCTGGATCCGCCCCGTCCCCGTTCTCCCACGGCTGCCCGGCGCCGGATCCGCGTCTTGTCTCCCCCCACCCTTAGGGGCGTCCTCCCTGTCCCCATGTCGAGGGGAACTTGTCTTCAACGATTTGAGGGGGGCGGGGGCGGCGAGCTTGCGGGTCGCCGGTGACTCTCCCCTCCCCATCCCTCTACCTCCTCCCTCCCATCCTGCTACATCTCACCTCGTTCTTCTTCCTCTCCGACCGCGACGCAAATCCCTGGCCCTAGTTCTTCTTCCTCTCCAATCGTGAGATGCAGACCGGGGCGTTGATGTTGCAGTGCGGTTCATTGGGCGACGATGCTATTTTTGTATTCTGTTCATTGGCCGCGTTCTTTGCTCTATGTGCAGCTTTGGTCGCTCGGCGGTGCATTTTCAGTGGTTACGCAGTGCGGGATGTGCACACATGAAGCTCGGTCAAATCCAAAAAACTACCCAACAATGGAGTAGTCCAGCGGCATGTTTGTGTGTGTTTCAGATTTTGTTTTGTTTGAAGTTTAGTAAGCTTTTACTTTCAAAAAATATGTGTTCGTTATGTTGCAGTGTGGCCGTCGCTCGTTTGTATCTCGTGCGGAGTTCGCTAGTGATCCTGTATGTGCCTATCAGAAGTTCGTTTCTGCTAGGATGGCATTCATTTTGTCAAGCATATTTTTGACCTATATCTTTGTGGGGTATTCTTGTTGTATGTGTATGTGATTCCCTTCTAAAAAATAAATACCAACTTTGGTCATGTGCAGCTCGCTAGTGTTGTTTCGCAGTCCACTTTGGCATCGACTACGGCTCCCCCTCAACATACGTTCGACATGTGCATAATTTTTTTGTACCGAGAGGTTCACTTATGTCCCACTGAGAGGTTCACTTTTATTCGGTGCAGTGCACACTTTTGATCGAGAGTGCACTTCTTGGTGTGGGTAAAATTTCTTGCAGCTCACTTGTTCGTGTCGAAAAAGTCCGCTTTCAGTTTGGACTACACTCAGCCCTCATCTCGGGTCCACTCTTTTTAACAAACCTAACAAAAAAGAAGAACAAAAACTCATGTGGTTCACTTTGTGTAGTGTTGCGGCACGTTTACAGTAGTCTCGAGGTTCACTTTTCTACAGTAGTCTTGAGGTTCACTTTTCATATTATTACAGTTCACCAACGCTTGACATGAAGTGCGCTCCACCTCGTTTGGAAAAGTTTACGTCCCACAAAAAAGAAATTATGCAGTGCACTTGTCCATCTGATAAAGTGCGGGTTTTAGTCTAAAGAAATGTGGTTTGCTATCTCGTTTAGGAAAATTTACGTCCCACAATAAAAGAAATCATGCAGTGTACTTGTCCCTTTGATGAAGTGTGGGTTTTAATCTAAAGAAGTGCGGTTTGCTATCTCTTTGGGAAAAATTTACGTCACACAAAATAGAAATCATGCAGTGCACTTGTCCGTCTGATGAAGTGCGGGTTTTGGTTTAAAGAAGTGCGGTTTGGTACCTCATTTAGGAAAAAATTTGTCCCACAAAAACAAAATCATGCAGTGCACTTGTCGGTCTGATAAAGTGCGGTCTTTTGGTCTGAAATCAGTGCGGTTTTCTGTTTAATGCAGTACATCCGACGATTTTGGGTCGCGAAAAAACAGAGTGTCCGCATTTCGGTAAATTCGAAATTCCTCTTAAACCGTAAAGAATTAGAGAGAGTGTTCTACATGAAAGAGTTGCGTCTTGTCGATATCTTTCCAACGGCATATCGTTTGAATCATTCGATCAGCGGTTTGCAAAAATTTCACGAAAAACGGCCGCTGCCACTCGTTGTCCGCCGCACGATTTTCAAAATTAACTTAAAACCGTAAGGAATCTCAAAAATATTTCAACATATGAAAGTTGCGCTTCGTTCGTAGCCTTCCAACAGCGTATCACACGCCCCGTTTCGACAAACGGTTCAAAAACTGGAGCGAAAACGGTACCGAAAATTTTAAAAAACTTGAAAAACAGAATTCCGCGATCTAGTAAATTTGAAACTGCTCTTAAACCGTAACGAATTAGAGAAAGATTTATATATGGAAAAGATGCGCCTCGATGATATCTATCCAACGGCGTATCATTTGCTTCATTCCGACAAATGAATTATGAAAAAACGCGAAAAAAATGCTCGCTACCACTCGTCATACGCAGCACCATTTTCAAAACTGCTCTTAAACCGTGTGGAATCTCGAAAAGTGTTCAATATGTCAAAGTTGCGCCTAATCCATAGCTTTTCAACGGTATATTACACGCCTCATTCCGATAAACGGTTAAAAAATTAGAGCGAAAACAATACCGAAAAAAGAACGCGTGCAGTTTTTTCCGACGAAAAGTTCACTCGTGTGAGTGCTGCAGCACACTTGGTTCAAAGAATGGCGTGCACTTGCATTCAGCGTGCAGTGCGGAAGTGGTGTGCAGAATAATTATTCTGCTAATATATATATATATATATAGGAAAAATGCATCCTACTACCGGGTGTAGCTACACTCATTTCTTATATACTACCATGTGATAGTATATATACTCTACTTTATTATTTTTATTATGTTCATATACTATATCTAAGATACTTCAAAGTGAGTTATATGAAAAAATTGCAAGTGAGCTCATAATTTTATTGTATTTTTGAAATAAAGTATGCACAAAATATGGTATATGCTACCAAAAAAATAGTATATATACTACCTAAACAATCTTATATACTACATACTATGCGTACATACTCTCCGATATGATAGATACTACCTAGAACGTATGAAACAAAAATGGGAGTAACTACACCCGGTAGTAGGAAAAATTTGTCTCATATACTACCATATGGAAAATCCATCCTACCACCCGGTGGTAGTTACCCCACATGTCTCATATACTACCATATGGTACTATATATACTATTTTATTATTTTAAATATGTTCATATATTATATCTAAGCTATTTCAAAGCAATTTACATGAAAAAATTGCATATGAGCCCATAATTTTTGTTATATTTATGAAATACATACATATTTGTATGTAAAAAAGAGCATACTCAAAAAAATAATACATACTACCTAAAAATTAGTATATATACTACCTAATCATTGTTATATACTACATACTACACATAAATACTTTCGGTTTCGAGAGATACTACATACAACATACAAAATACAAGTGGTGGTAACTACCACTGCTTGTAGG
>NC_041387.1:440173136-440197139 GCF_002162155.2 Triticum dicoccoides
CATTGACCACAAACTACTCCCAACACCAAGACATATAAAAACTTTCGGAAAACTAATCAAATCCTAGACAAAAAATACTTTTGAATTAGTGAACAGTTTTTGAATCGACAAACATTTTTTTTGAAATTTTTGTTTTTCTCAAAAAAATCATGAACATTAGTTTTGTTTAAAAAAAATTGAATGTATGAACCGGTTTCGTATTCATTAACATTTTTTGACTCAACAAACGTTTTTTGAATCAATGAACTTTTTTAAATTTGGGGAACAAAATAAAAAACAAATATTTATTATTATTATTGTGAACATTTTCTAAAATTTCATGGATATTTTTTTCAGGTTCCCGAATATGTTTTGAATACACGATCAGTTTTTCAAAATCATGAACATGATTTTATTTCCCAACCATTTTTTACAAATTGTGATTCTTTTCTATAATTTTGCAAACAGTTTTGCAAAACCACCACATTTTTTGAATCTGCAAACTTGTTATGATTTTCTAAACATTTTTGAATTCACATATATTTTATGATTTTTTTTCAAACTTATTTTTTGAACACTCGCGACTTTTAGAATATTAAAATCCAGAATTAATTTAAAAAAGAAAGAAGAAAGAAAACATAATAAGAAAAGAAAAAACAAAAAAGTAAAATGAAAAAACAGGGGAGTGAAGCCCCGCACATGGGCCGGCCCATGAACAGATACATGAGTAGGAAAAGCGTGAGAAAAGAAAGATAAAAATTGTGGAAGTTGGGGATCGAACCCTGGTCTCACCGCTAAAAGAGCGATCGGCCAACCACTCTACTGCTCATCGTTTAGTCACCTCTACACATTGCGCCTCTATAAATAACGAAGGAGGCGTCGATTTTTGGTCGAATCCTTTTTACACTTATGGGTGGCATTGGTGGGTAATTTTAACCAACTTGAAGGATAATTTTAATGACGGACGACCAGAAGCGATAGCCGCTTTATTAGTAGGTAAAGATAAAGATAAAGAGTAAAGATATATATATCGGTGTAAATACAAATGTTTTGTACTTACAAATAGATATATAGCCTAAGGTGGTCTATTGGGCTCATGAGTAATTGTTTTTGAATAGGCCAAACCGGAGCCCAGAGACGGTGGCGCACGACATACCCATCTAGGGTTTACCCATGTACAAGGGTTTTCTTGTGCCGCCGTCACCACCGCGATCTAAAAAATTTAGGTCCCTCGCCTCCGGCTTTCATCTTGGCGCTGAGAGGTGGGAGGACCTTGGAGCTTCAAGATCTTTATGTTCTTCGTCAACGTCTAGTGATCGTCATAGTTCTGTGACAATAAATTTTCATTCGTTTTTTGGCGGTGCCATGAGGTTAGAGAGTTTTCTGTCCTCGCAAAATCTGATTATTCGGATCTGATGAGTTTATGTTGCTGTGTCAAGCTTTTTTTTGTTGGTGTGATTCTTTGTGAAGGTGAAATTTTTCATCGACACCATGGTGAAGATATAGTGATTCGACGACCTGCACTTCTAGGCCATCTTCCACGACCCAAGTACGTTCATCGAATCAAGGCTTACCATCTTTTTGGACGGGCGACTCAAGGTGCTTTCAAAAATCATTATTGGTAATGTTCGTGCGGGTGAAAGAGTTACAACATTGTTACTACAGTCCAATTTGCAGCCTCTTTATCCAAGTCTTTGGAATATTTCTTCGAGCAGAGATGGATACCACGAAGCAGTTGTTTTTGAAGAGATTTCATTTTAATTCTTAGTCATAGGAGTTACTATGTGTTTTTTGAATTTTAGGTCCAAATCAGTGTACCAGTAATTGTTAGGAATATGAATAAGGTTACATGTGTTTTTAAAAAAAAGTAACCACTATGCACAAATTCCAACTGACATCATTTCTTCAATACCATGTTTGTTCTTGTTTCTATGCAACTATGGTCATTTTATCTTCCCCTTCTCTCTAACCATAATTTACACGTCATTTGTAGGACATGGGAAAGGGTTCACTAACAGACATACAATCACCAACTCTACTTTAATAATAGAGATTAAGTGGATAATTACATGTTCCCTCAAGAAAAAAGTGGATGATTACATTGTTAGAAGTATAATTATGTTTAAGTTAGAGATTAGGAGTTAGAGATAGGATTGGTTTAAATCATGTACGACTTGTCCCCTACTCCAAGTCTCTCTCACATATTGTACTCTATATATACCCACACCTGGTCAGATCAATACAACAACATAGAACAACACAATAATATTCAGTCATCTAATACTTTTCTACATGGTATCGGAGCGGTTAGTCTCACGACGCCGATCCTAGAACCTTCCACCACCTCCGCAGCGCGCCGCCCCCAGGGAGATTAATCTTCTCTCCCCGGGGGCGCGGCACTCGATCGTCAAAGAGTCGATCAACTTCGTAGAATAGATCAATTCCTTAGATTAGATCAATTTAGTTTGCAAAGTTTCTCAGATTGCTTTCTTTTAGCCAACAAATCTGACGGCCCTCAAATCTAGTGAGAAATTGTACAGATCGGTGCAACTCGATCCACCGCCAGGGGCATCTTCCTCGGCTCGGCGACCGCCTCTGGCCAGCACCTCCCCGGTGCGATCTACATCAACACCACGCGCCATCAGCAGCCGGCCACGCATACGAGCGCGTCAACACCAGCCGGCGACATAAGTGCGATCCCATCTACGTCGACCCGCGCCGCCAGGGTTCCTGCCTTCTCCTCTATTCAGCAAGCAAGGACTCCCTCCTGCGGATGATGCACACACCGCGCTCACGTACTGCTGCATCGACCTCCAGGGATCGCGCGCATGGGTGCAGGGCAGGATCAAGGCGCCGCACATCCAGTCTCCTCCATCGGCTGAGGACAGCCCAGCTACACCGAGCGACCTACACCAAGCCGCTGCATCGAGCGATCTGCACCGAGCACATCATCGAGCCAAACGACTACACCGACCGGTCTGCACTGCGCCAATCGAGGGATCGAACCATCTGCACCGAGCCCCGATCTGCATCGACTACATGCGCGCAAGGAGCAGCAAGGAACACGGCCATGTGCACATGCATAAGTGCATGGCAAAACTCACCAAGACGCCCATGCGTACGCGCATTGGATGGAGCCTTGGACTACAGCCACGGGCCTTCTGCAACGATCGAAAGGCAACGCCATGCCGGTCTCTGCGATCCGCGGGTGGGGACAATCATCATCGCGATCTGATCTGGCCGATGACCACAGCACCTAGCCGCACGTCGACATCTTCATCGAGCAGGCTCGCGGCGCCGGACACCGGGAGGGCCAGCAGGTTTTCGACTTCAAGGCACACGCACGGACGCAGTCTCCACCAAGCCGACTCCATCAAATTGACGACCACTCGTGCGCCGTCATGCCGTCTACACCAAGCCGACACATCGATCTACACCGAGAGATCTGCATCAATATTCCACGCCCCAAGCCGAACGACATCAACCTGTACGACTACGCCGGGCTATGAGCCAACATATTTCTTCGACACAGCACGACATCGACACTTTGTCGCCGTGGAGGGACGCCTTCAAGCGACATCATGGTCGACACGCTGTTGCAACGCCATAGCCGACACTTTATCGCCAAGGTCTCCATCAACATGGTCTTCACCAGCATCATCGTCAACACACCGTAGCCGCCGCCTCGTTCACAAGATGGACACCTAGCGTCCTCTGACAGACTTTTCTGCAAGGCGCGACCTCGACGACGGCAATGACCGCGTCACGACGATGGCATCTTCCGCGTCATCCATGACGGCATGACTGCATCGACACGGCGTCACTACAGTGACGACCCTACACGGCCACACGGTTCTGGCAAAACCGATGTGTGCTCGATGGGCTTCCTCCGGTCTTGGCAAAATCGGTGGACTCATCACCGACGGCACCCTCTGACATCCGCAAGGTGCATCGTCCACATCTGCAGCTCCGTCACAACGCATTTTTTTTGCGCCTCCGGCTTTGTGCGGCTTCATCATCCACGACGACCACACCATCGACCACGACTACCTCGACCGCGGCTACATCACCATGATCGGCTACCTCGACATTAATGGCTACGTCTACAACAACTCATCGGCAACAACTCCAGTCAACAGCGTCCGTCTCGTCACTTGCGTCCACGACACTCCCACTGTGACTGCGGGAGGGAATAGAGGAGAAGGCAGGAAGGCACCAGAAGGGGACGCAGTCACCACCCTAACTGCCGACCCATCAGAGACGCAGTTGATGATGGCGCAGCGGAGAAGACGACAAAAGAGAAAGACTTCAAATTCAGTCGTAATCGTCCGCTTCACTTCCGCTACGATTGAGGGGGAATGTTAGAAGTATAATTATGTTTAAGTTAGAGATTAGGAGTTAGAGATAGGATTGGTTTAAATCATGTACGACTTGTCCCCTACTCCAAGTCTCTCTCACATATTGTACTCTATATATACCCACACCTGGTCAGATCAATACAACAACATAGAACAACACAATAATATTCAGTCATCTAATACTTTTCTACATACATCCCTTGATGAACCAAAATGTCAATGATTCGCAATGAAAAAACCAAAATGTCAATGCGGAATTTTCCATGCCAATTCGGTTATGACAAAGCTTAATTTGCAAGTACACCGTCCAAGAGAAAAAATGGTCAAGAGACCAACTGCTTATTGCATGATGCTCATAGAAAACGATCGGGTGGCCATCACTTCCGGACGAGACTTGCCTGCTCCTCGGGCGTGTGCCCATCCGTACTCCCGCGTACGTTGCTTGTTTTGATTGGAACAAAATAAGGCCCGGTCCCATGCTCTTAAAATTAGAGGGGAGATGATTAAATTAGAAAGAGAAAAGAAAAAAGACAGCCGTAGGATAAAATGAGAGCACGGATGGAAGCATGGAAAAAAAGCAGGCAAGCCGAATCCATCACTTCCCCCGGTAAAATGCCTCGGCACTGGCCACGGATGCATGCTTGTTCAAAGCGTCCTTGCTTCTCCAATTTTTATGTGTCCCGATAAGCTACTATACAGTAAGGTCGTTAGCAGGACTATTCACCGCACATTTTTTTAGGTTGTTGCATTGCATTGCAGACTTGGAATGGCGTATCACGCGTACGTGACGGCGTTCATATATACACGCACCAACAAACAAGCACAGACACGATGGAAGCTCTTTGCATGGTGCACTTGAGAGTCTATCATGAGTCGTGACAGTATTCAGCGAACGATGGAGGTAGGCGCCGGGGCCGCGCCGCACCCCGATACCCTGCCGCGCTCCGGTGACAACTCCGGCGTGACCACCCTCGACCAGCTTCTCTCGCTCCGTTCAGGCGGATCAGTGTCTACGGCCACCAGCGAAGTCGACCCGTCCGGGCACGTCGTCGTGGACGTGCAGCCAACGGCCGACGACAACGATGATGGCAGTACCACAGTTGATGACTTGATCTGCCGCCCGGCCGTCCACTTCCTGCTGGCCTTCGACGACCTTACGTACAGCGTCAAGCGGCCGACGCGATCATTCAACCGGAGCCGTGACGTCCAGGCGACCGACGCGACGACGAGAAGCACCCTGCTCGACGGCATCTCCGGGGAGGCGCGGGAGGGGGAGATCATGGCGGTGCTGGGCGCGAGCGGCGCCGGCAAGAGCACGCTCATCGACGCGCTGGCCAACCGGATCCAGCGCGAGAGCCTCCGTGGCGCCGTCACGCTCAACGGCGACGCTCTCGACAGCCGCCTGCTTAGGGTCATCTCGGCGTACGTCATGCAGGACGACCTGCTGTACCCGATGCTCACTGTTGCCGAGACCCTCATGTACTCGGCCGAGTTTCGGCTCCCGCGCTCGCTCTCCAGTTCCAAAAAGAGGAGCCGCGTCCAGGCGCTCATCGACCAGCTCGGCCTGCGCACCGCGGCCAACACCATCATCGGCGACGAGGGGCGGCGCGGCGTGTCCGGCGGGGAGCGCCGGCGCGTGTCCATCGGCATCGACATCATCCACGACCCCATCATTCTGTTCCTCGACGAGCCCACGTCCGGGCTCGACTCCACCAGTGCCTTCATGGTGGTGAAGGTGCTGCAGGGCATCGCACAGAGCGGCAGCGTCGTGATCATGTCCATCCACCAGCCGAGCTACCGCATCCTCGGCCTCCTTGACCGTCTCCTGTTCCTCTCCTGCGGCAAGACGGTGTACTACGGCCCACCGGCTGCCCTACCTCCCTTCTTCTCGGAGTTTGGCCACCCGATCCCCGACGGCGAGAACCCGGCCGAATTCGCGCTGGATCACATACGCGAGCTCGAGGGCACCCAGGCCGGGACCAACGACCTCGTGCAGTTCAACAAGTCATGGCAAGTGAAGCCGCTGTCCCGTGCCGTCTCGGCGGCAAGCACGAGCCCTCTCGGCAAGCCGTCGCTGTCCCTTAAGGAGGCCATCAGTCTGAGCATCGCCCGCGGCAAGCTGGTGTCCGGTACCAGCGCCAGCAGCCCGGAGACGGCGGCGACAGCCGAGGTGGCGACGTACGCGAACCCTTGGTGGGTGGAAGTGTGGGTGCTGACGCGGCGGGCGTTCACCAACACATGGCGTACGCCAGAGCTGTTCGTGATCCGGTTCGGCGCGGTGGTGGTGACGGGCTTCATCCTGGCCACCATCTTCTGGCGGCTGGACAACACGCCCAAGGGCGTGAACGAGCGGTTCGGCTTCTTCGCCATCGCCATGTCCACCATGTTCTACACTAGCGCGGACGCGCTCCCGGTGTTCCTCATCGAGCGGTACATCTTCCTCCGGGAGACGGCGCACAACGCGTACCGGCGGTCCTCCTACACGTTGTCCAACGCCATCGTGGCCTTCCCGCCGCTGGTGGTCCTCTCGCTCGCCTTCACGGCCATCACCTTCTTCGCGGTGGGGCTCGCGGGGGGCGCCGAGGGGTTCGTCTTCTTCGCGCTCATCGTGCTGGCCTCCTTCTGGGCGGGGAGCGGCTTCGTGACGTTCCTCTCCGGCGTGGTGCCGCACGTGATCATCGGGTACACGGTGGTGGTGGCGGTGCTGGCCTACTTCCTGCTCTTCAGCGGCTTCTTCGTGACGCGCGACCGCATCCCGGGCTACTGGATATGGTTCCACTAACTGTCGCTGATCAAGTACCCGTACGAGGCGGTGATGCAGAACGAGTTCGGCGCCGACCCCGGCAAGTGCTTCATGCGAGGGGTGCAGATGTTCGACGGGACGCCCATGGGGAAGCTGCCGGTGGCGACCCAGGTGACGGTGCTCAACGCGATGAGCAAGTCCATGCGGATCGACTTCAACAGCAGCTCCTGCATCACCACGGGGACGGACATACTGGCGAAGCAGGCCGTGGACCAGCTGGGCAAGTGGGGCTGCCTCTGGGCCACCCTCGCCTGGGGGTTCCTCTTCCGCATCCTCTTCTACGTCACGCTTCTGCTGGGGAGCAGGAACAAGAGGAGGTGACATCCCCGATCAGACAGCGGGAAAACTTATTTCCGTCCATGCACACGATGATAGAAGGCCTAAAAGGGGCGAACTGAGCAATTTGGTACTGGTGCTTGTATTTTTTTTAAATTTTTTTAGACTTTTTGATGACGTTCGTTTAGTTAGAAGGTATATTTTCGCCAACTACGAGATAGCTATGATTTATTTTCACTTCTCTAAGCACTTTTTTGTTGAAGATCGGCCTTCCTTTTTTGCGAGATCAATAGCACACCCTCGGTCGTGTCAAAAACGCTCCTATAATATGGAACAGAGGAGAGTTGATTTCAATAGGATAGAGTTACAATCCTTCAGCAAGAAATTCTCAATACATGGGGTCCTCTACCGAGCCAACCAGCTGTAGCTCGCTCAGAGCGACTATACCTTATCAGTCAATCTGCAACATTATTCTGAGATCTATGTAACTTTTGGAAAAATAAACACTCTATCAATCATAAGAGACTTAATCACTGCTACTAAATGACCGTAAACCGAAGATCTAAGCTAGAACTGGATAGAGAAGATATGGCAATAGACGAAATCCTATTGGACCATGAGCGGTAGCTCTATATGTTGGCGAGCAACTGCCATACGAATCATCAACTCAACGTATGAATCTTTGTCTTCAATGCGTTGCTGCAATTGAACAAATAGTGATACACTGAGAAGATAACTGAGCCATCATGTCTACGAAGAATCATTCCCACCGGCACCATTCCATCCTCCTCCAAAAACTCACCATCAACTGATATATTAAAAATAAGCATTTTATTTACGTAAATAAGGAGGCAGCGGCGCGGGGGTTGGCGTTTTGCTGTCCCAGGTCGATGCCTTGAGGCGTCATTGCTGGTTCTCTCTCTCCACTACGAGTTCGTGGCCGAGTTGGGTCGTCGTAGTACGATCAGTTTTCCTGCATGGCCGCCTTGAATAGATCAGTTTGTTCTGCATCAGAGTTTGAGTTTCTACGGAGTTTTTGCTAGCCCTGCTCACATTGCCTCCATGGCGAAGGACCATCGGGCGTAATGAAATTAATGGCATGGAACTGCCGTGGGCTTGGGACACCGTGACAGTTCAAGCTTTGGTGGATGCTCAGCGAGCATGCAACCCATAGGTGATGTTCTTGTTGAAGACACGCCCTCAAAGCTATCCGGCAGAGTGTTTGAGGAAAAGACTGGACATGGATCAAAAGTTAGTGTGACTAGGAGATGGAAGAAAAGGGGGTCTAATCTTGCTTTGGAAGGAGGTTAAAATTCAGTGTTTGGATTTAGATCTGATGTACATCAATGTGAGAGTGGAAGACACAAACAGCTTGGTATGGGAGACCTACGGGCATATTCGAAACTTACATTATAAGGGCAAACACCCCTGGGTAGTCTTGGGCGATTTTAATGAAATTTTACTTTCTTCTGAAAACGAGGGCGCTAACGCCAGACCTAAAGCTATGATGAGAGATTTTTGTAATTGTTTGCAAGAGTGCGATCTAGAGGATATGGGATGTATTGGTGATCTCTTCACTTGGAGGAGAGGCGAAATTAGGGAGAGACTTGACCATGCAGTTTGCAATGTGGACTGTGCGAATAAAATTTCCTCGGGCTGCGATCATAAATAAAGGACACGTACACTCTGATCATCGACCCCTCATCCTAGATACAGATTACTTTGATGTGTATATGTTTAATCGCCCAAGGGGTCGAGCAAAACATTTTGAAGCTCAATGGCTCAAAGAAGAGACAGTTGTAGAAATTTTACGTACAGCATGGGATAAAGCAAAGATGATGGGTATTGGGCCGTCTCTCCCTGAGCGTACACGGGCGGTGATGGCGGGTCTGCATATTTGGGATCGTGATATTCTAAAGGGACCGAAAAAAGAATTAACAAACTAAAACAAGAACTAGAAAGGTTGCGGAGGGGACCTATGTGTGCGGAGTCTCAAGCGCGACAAAAGGAGATTCTTGTCCTCATTGAAAATCTGTTGGAACAATAGGAGATTTACTGGCTACAACATGGTCGCGCTAACTGGCTATTGCATGGGGATCATAACACCTCCTTTTTTTTCACAATGCGGCAACAGCCAGAAAGAAAAGAAATCAGATTAAAAAATTGCTTGATGATAATGGTGTTTGGGTGCATGGTACAAAGATCAAGAATCACACTATGGCGTATTTCTCAAACCTTTTTACACCAGAAGTTTCCCATCCTAACTCAGATGTTCTATCTCTTGTCCAACGAAAAGTGACCAATGAAATGAATAATGCCCTTCTTGCCCCCTATACGGCCGAGGAGGTTCGAAAGACCCTATTTGATATTCGTGATTTAAAAGCGCCAGGTCCTGACGGCCTCCATGCTATTTTTTACAAAAGATTTTGGTCTATGTTGGGAGATGACCTGACCGAAGAGGTTCTTCAAGCGGTAAATACATGTTCTATACCAAGTGGGTGGAATGATATTGCAATTGTAATGATCCCAAAGATTAACTCTCCTGAAAATGTAACCCAATTTAGACCAATCAGCTTGTGAAATGTGGTGTATAAGGTTATTTCAAAAATGATTGTTGCTCATCTAAAGATAATCCTATCAGATATTATTAGCCCAACTCAGAGTGCCTTTGTGCCTGGAAGATTGATTACAGACAATATCTTGATGGCATATGAATGTTTCCATATAATAAAAAACAAAAGGGCAGGTAAAGAGGGTTTGTGTGCCATCAAATTAGATATGCACAAAGCATATGACCGAGTGAAGTGGTGTTTCCTAAATGAAATTATGCTGAAATTGGGTTTTAAAGAGATTTGGGTGAATTTAATTATGAAATGTGTTGGGAAACGTCGCATGCATTTAAAAAAAATTCCTACGCTCACGCAAGATCTATCTAGGAGATGCATAGCAACGAGAGGGGGAGAGTGTGTCCACGTACCCTCGTAGACCGAAAGCGGAAGCGTTAACTTAACGCGGGTTATGTAGTCGAGCGTCTTCTCAAATCAACCGATCAAGTACCGAACGTACGACACCTCCGAGTTCTACACACGTTCAGCTCGATGACGTCCCTCAAACTCTTAATCCAGTAGAGGCACGAAGGAGTCGATGAGTTTCGTCAGCATGACGGCGTGATGACGGTGTTGGCGACGTCATCCGCGCAGGGCTTCGCCTAAGCACCGTGACAATATGACCGAATGAGTAAACGGTGGATGGGGGCACCACACACGGCTAGAAATTGTTGTGTCTTGGGGTGCCCCCTACCCCCGTATATAAAGGAGGAGGGGGGAGGCTGGCCAGCCCTAGGGGCGCGTCAAGTGGGGGGGGGGGCGGTCCCACTAGGACTCCTAGTCCTAGTCGGCTCCCCCCTTCCTTCCAATGGAGAGGGGGAAAGGGGAAAGAGGGGAAGACGGAGAAGGAAAGGGGGGCCGCGCGCCCTCCCCTAGTCCAATCCGGACTCCCTTGGGAGGGGGCGCCACCTCCCGTGGCCTGCCTCCTCCTCTCCCCTATGGCCCATGAGGCCCATTAACTTTCCCGGGGTGTTCCGGTAACCTCTCGGTACTCCGAAAAATCCCTGAACCTCTTCGGAACCATTCCGGTGTCTGTACATAACCTTCCAGTATATCAATATTTACCTCTCGACCATTTAGAGACTCCTCGTCATGTCTGTGATCTCATCCGAGACTCCGAACTACCTTCGGTCACCAAAACACATTACTCATATAATACACATCAAACGTTAAGCGTGCGGACCCTATGGGTTCAAGAATTATGTAGACATGATCGATACACCTCTACGGTCAATAACCAATAGCGGAACATGGATGCTCATATTGGTTCCCACATATTCTACGAACATCTTTATCGGTCAAACCGCAATGTCAACAAACATTATTCCCTTTGTCATCGGTATGTTACTTGCCCAAGATTCGATCATCGGTATCCTCATACCTAGTTCAATCTCGTTACCGGCAAGTCTCTTTACTCGTTTCGTAGTGCATCATCCCGTAACTAACTCATTAGTCACATTGCTTGCAAGGCTTCATATGATGTGTATTACCGAGAGGTCCCAGAGATACCTCTCCGATACTCGGAGTGACAAATCCTAATCTCGATCTATGCCAACCCAACAAACACCTTCAAAGATACCTGTAGAGAATCTTTATAATCACCCAGTTATGTTGTGATGTTTAATAGCACATAAGGCATTCCTCCGGTGTCCACAGTTGCATAATCTCATAGTCGGAGGAATATATATTTGACACGAAGAAAGCAGTAGCAATAAAACTGAACGATCATTATGTTAAGCTAACGGATGGGTCTTGTCCATCACATCATTCCACTAATGATGTGATACCGTTTATCAAATGACAACTCATGTCCATGGCTAGGAAACTTAACCATCTTTGATCAACGAGCTAGTCTAGTAGAGGCATACTAGGGACACGTAGTTTTGTCTATGTATTCACACATGTATCAAGTTTTCGGTTAATATAATTCTAGAATAAACATTTATCATGAATAAGGAAATATAAAATAACAACTTTATTATTGCCTCTAGAGCATATTTCCTTTAGTCTCCCACTTGCACTAGAGTCAACAATCTAGATTACATTGTAATGAATCTAACACCCATGGAGTCTTGGTGTTGATCATGTTTTGCTCGTGGAAGAGGCTTAGTCAATGGGTCTGCAACATTCAGATATGTATGTATTTTGCAAATCTCTATGTCTCCCTCCTTGACCAAATCTTGGATGGAGTTGAAGCGTCTCTTGATGTGTTTGGTATTTTTTGTGAAATCTGGATTCCTTCGCCAAGGCAATTGCTCTAATATTGTCACAAAAGATTTTCATTGGACCCGATGCACTAGGTATTACACCTAGATCAGTTATGAACTCTTTCATCCAGACTCCTTCATTTGCTGCTTCTGAAGCAGCTATGTACTCCGCTTCACACGTAGATCCCGCCACGACGCTCTGCTTGGAACTGCACCAACTGACAGCTCCACCATTCAATAAAAATACATATCCAGGTTGTGACTTAGAGTCATGCGCATTAGTGTCAAAGCTAGCATCGACGTAACCACTTACGACAAGCTCTTTGTCACCTCCATAAACGAGAAACATATCCCTAGTCCTTTTCAGGTACTTTAGGATGTTCTTGACTGTTGTCCAGTGATCCACTCCTGGATTACTTTGATACCTCTATGCTAAACTTATAGCAAGGCACACATCAGGTCTGGTACACAGCATAGCATACATGATAGAACCTGTGGCTGAAGCATAGGGAATGACTTTTATTTTCTCTCTATCTTCTACAGTGGTCGGGCATTGAGTCTGACTCAACTTCACACCTTGTAACACAGGCAAGAACCCTTCCTTTGACTGATCCATTTTGAACTTCTTCAAAACTTTATCAAGGTATGTGCTTTGTGAAAGTCCTATCAAGCGTCTTGATCTATCTCTATAGATCTTGATGCCCAATATATAAGCAGCTTCACCGAGGTATTTCATTGAAAAACTCTTATTCAAGTATCCTTTTATGCTATTCAGAAATTCTACATCATTTCTAATCAACAATATGTCATCCACATATAATATTAGATATGCTATAGAGCTGCTACCTCTTGAGCACTGCGTTGGTTTTACCTTGAAGAGGAAAGGGTGATGCAGCAAAGTAGCGTAAGTATTTCCCTCAGTTTTTGAGAACCAAGTTATCAATCCAGAAGGAGGCTCCTCAAAAGTCCCACGCACCTACACAAACAAACAAGAACCTTGCAACCAACGCGATAAAGGGGTTGTCAATCCCTTCACGGTAACTTGCGAAAGTGAGATCTGATAGAGATAATAAGATAAGATAAATATTTTTGGTATTTTTATGATATAGATTGGAAAGTAAAAGATGCAAATAAAAGTAGATGGGAAACTTATATGATAAAAGATAGACCCGGGGGGCATAGGTTTCACTAGTGGCTTCTCTCAAGATAGCATAAGTATTACGGTGGGTGAACAAATTACTGTCGAGCAATTGATAGAAAAGTGCATAGTTATGAGAATATCTAGGCATGATATGTATATAGGCATCAGGTCCGTGACAAGTAGATCAAAATGATTCTGCATCTACTACTATTACTCCACACATCGACCAACTCCTGCCTGCATCTAGAGTATTAAGTTCATGAAGAACAGAGTAACGCATTAAGAAAGATGACATGATGTAGAGGGATAAACTCATGCAATATGACATAAACCCCATCTTTTTATCCTCGATGGCAACAATACAATACGTGCCTTGCTGCCCCTGCTGTCACTGGGAAAGGACACCGCAAGATTGAACCCAAATCTAAGCACTTCTCCCATTGCAAGAAAGATCAATCTAGTAGGCCAAACCAAACTGATAATTCGAAGAGACTTGCAAAGATAACCAATCATACATAAAAGAATTCAGAGGAGATTCAAATATTTCTCATAGATAAACTTGATCATAAACCCACAAATCATCGGATCTCGACAAACACACCGCAAAAAGAGTTACATTGAATAGATCTCCAAGAAGATCGAGGAGAACTTTGTATTGAGATTCAAAGAGAGAGAAGAAGCCATCTAGCTACACTACTGGAATTAGCTTATTTGTCGTCTGCCAATTCTTTGCCGTCCGCTGGCTGACGGCAAAGAAGGGCTTTGCCGTCCGCTTACAGAAAATGGACGGCAAAGAACTGGCTGATGGCAAAGAAGGTCTTTGCCATCAGCCATTTTTTTGCTGTCTGCTAGCGGACGGCAAAGATTCTTTGCCGTCAGCTGGTGGACGGCAAAGAGAGAGCTGGGCCCCACTAACGAGCTGCTTAGGAAAACCTAACGGCCCCCTCTTTGCCGTCTGCTAGCAGACGACAAAGAGCAACAAAGCAGACGGCAAAGGAGGGAAGACGGCAAAGAATTTTGTTATCTAACGGCCCTCACCTCTCCATCCCACACCCATCCATCTAAAGAAAATGAGGAAAAAAAGAAAATGAAGAACGAGACAGAAACCACAGCATGCCTCTCCCACTCTCTCTCTCTTGCTCGTCTCTCCCTCCCCCCGAAACCGTCGCCGCCGCCACCTATGCCGCTCGATTCCGGCGTGTTCCGGCGGGCCTCGCCGGCGCGCAGCACAGATCTGAGCTCCCCTGCCTCCGCTCTTCCCTTCCTTCCGGCCAGATCCGCCTCTCGCGGCCCCGGGAGCTCATCACCGACCCCTTCCCATGGCTAGGGTTTCGAGGGTGGTGTCCCCACCAACTCCAGCGCGGCAGCGGCGACTGTGCTCCGCCCTCTTCGACGCCCACCGCAAGTCCCACGGGTGGTTCCGCCTCGTGGATGGTGCTCCTGCACCCGATGGCTACGGGGCAGACGCGCGCGGTGGGTAAACTCCGGCGACGCGGAACACACTTCCTCTGTTCTTCCTTGCGGGGGTGGGGGTGGTGGGGGATGAAGATCAAGGAGGATGACAAGCAGAAGAAGAAGCCGGCCAGGATGTGCGTCCAGATCGAGGAGATCCCCGAGGACAACACCGTCGGCTGCGACACCATCCGCAAGGTACTGGCCATGATTGGTTACGATGGAGAAAACAAAATATGAGATTTTTGTGGCCCGATCTGAACGAAATGTGGGATTTCCAGTAGATTTAAGATAGATCCATGGGTACCTCTCGCTAGATTTAAGAAAAAGGTTGGAATTTTAGAGGATGCTAGTGTCCACACTCTAGATCTGTGCTAGTACTGGCTATAGATAGACTCTGCCCTGCTCTGAATTCTGAATGATAGTATCAGCTTGAGAATCCTTCCTCCTAGCAATGTACTGACCGCCTGACATTTGTTTCCCTTCTATTCTGATGATGCAGGCCTTTGCTATGGGGAACGACAAGGGGAAGGCCAAGGAGCTATCGCCATAGGATGCTGCGCTGGTCATCCAGATGAACTACAGGGCGCACCTCGCCCACCGCTCCCAGGTGCTCCGCTGCCTGCGTGATCTCGCCGTCGCCAAGGCCAAGCTCAAGGAGCTCAGGTCCCTCTTCTACAACCTATCCTATAGGCGCCGCCTCTCGCATGACCACGAGGAGTGCCAGAGGTTCTCCGAGAAGATCATTGTCCTGCTGATCACTGTCGATGCGCTCGAGGTGAGCTCTGTCATGACCTGTTTACGATTGCTGATTGCCATTGCCGTGTTTTGGATTTGAAATTCAGTTACTACATATACTGGCTACCACTATATTATTAGACAAAAATAATAAAAGCAAAGCACACCAGGATGATTACCATGCTATTTAGCTGAGCATCCGTCCAACATATGTATGCACTTGAGATGATCTCCATCATCACCTGTACCCCATTGCCATGGTTGTGTTGTGAATTTGAAATTTACTTGCTAGTTAGTAAAGTACATTGTTGGTTTGAGGATGGTCTATCAGGGTTCTATACATAAGTATGATTTTCTAGCTAGTGTCTGAAGGTATTGGTTAGCGATGCGTAGAAAATAAATAAAAGCACACTACAAAGATTAACATGCATGCCAGATATGTAGCTCAAGTAAGTTGTAAGTATTAAACATGTGATATACCGAGCTAGTTACCATTAGTATGTCTATTGTACTAGCCAATAGATGATACGTTGGTTGTTGACATCATTAACATGCATCCAAACCAATATTATTCACCTGCTATTTTTTAATCTATATGCAAACTTGGACATATACATCTGGTATGTAGCACCTAGGGTATAGTACTGTAATCATGTAAAACTGAAACTGAATCTGATGATCTTGTGTGCATGTGTATACTAACAATGTAGCCTCACACCATTAATAGTTATCTGCAGCAATTTAGAAGAATCCATCAAGTCATTGAGATGTAGAAAAAGGGCCCCTTGTGTGTTTTAGAATGAAACTTCTGGCTGCACTTCTCTCGCTCTTGTTGAGACTCAGTGCTGCACTTGATATTAACTGAACATTTTCTCTAATTTTGTGCTGAATATGAAACTGCACTGCTGACTGTGTAGTTGATTCTGTTTTGGAGAGATAAAAGAAATTACTTCTAGTTAGCATCTCACATGAGATGTGTTTGTGTAGTTACTCATTAATTCCTGTAAAAACCTGTAGTATATGCTCGGAAGAACAAGGTTTTGGAACCAGATTCATATTTGCAGGATAATAAGGTGTTGTTGCATAAGTCGAATGGACTAACTAGCAGGCGTCGTGTTTCCTGAAGTGTTGTGACCATGGAGGACTTGGTGCATGGAGCACCTTGAGTCCTTACTGCGTGCATGCCTGTCTTGAATGCTAGTGCAGACTTCACGCCAGCGCCTTCACCTTCTCCACAAACGACCAGAGTTCCCAAGTCTGAGGATGCGCGCACGACAGCGACACCTTTAGTTGCTGGTACATTCTCTTTTCCATCCATTCTTCTGGGAGCATTATTCTTTTTTAGCACAAGGATGATGACCTATTTTACAGATATAAGTTGCATCATAATAATCTTCACATTTTAGTTGCATCATAATAGTCTTTTTCTTATAGTCTTCTCCTTCTAACTTAATTCTTTCCCATTTTGCAGATTTGCTTCAGATCACGGAAGCTTGGGTTGATGGAGTGCTTGTCTTTAGTTTTGTTTTGACTTTGTAAAACTTGCTACCTATGGATGAAACTGTGTAATATTGATGAAACTATGTATATGTATGGATGAAACTTGCTACTATTGATAACATGTGTTGGATATGTGTTGGATATATATGTGTTCATGACTATTGGTAATATATGTTGGATATGCTATATTGGTCATATACATACATACATATGTGTGTGTGTGTGTGTGTTTGAATTTCTATGAAAATGAATTGATATAACAAAAAAACAGAAAAACCAGGGGCTGTATAGCCACTTTGCCGTCTGCTGATGGCAAAGAGTAAACAACTTTGCCTACAGCTGCGAACGGCAAAGGCCTGCTGTGTATTGACGTCCAGCTGACGTCATTTAGCGGACGGCAAAGGCCGAACAAATTTTGCCGTCAGCGGCGGACGGCAAAGGCTGCCGTTAGCCACCTAATGGACTAACAGCGTAATTATTGCCATCTGCTTTCTTTGCCGTCAGCTGCTGATGGCAAAGGCCCCTTTGCCATCAGCCACAGAAAGCAGACGACAAAGTATCTCTTTGTCGATCCTTACTTTGCCGGAGCCTTTTGCCGTCCGCGGCAGACGGCAAAGATCTTTGTTGTCCACCGTTCCTGCCTTTGCCGTCTGCCGTGATAGATGGCAAAGTAGTTGATTCCTGTAGTGCTAATATCTATGGACCCGAAGGTATGTGGTAAACTACTCACAACTCATTGGAGAGGCCTTGGAGATGATGTAGAGGCACTCCATGGTCGATTCCCCCGTCGGTGGAGCGACGACGAAGGCTCCAAGATGGGATCTCGTGAATACAGAAGGTTGCGGCGGTGGAATTAGGTTTTCGTGGTGCTCCTGGATGTTTTTAGGGTACGTGGATATATATAGGAGCAAGAAGTATGTCGGTTGAGCCACGAGGGGCCCATGAGGGTGGGGGCGCGCCCACCCCCTTAGGGCGCGCCGAGCACCCTTGTGGCCGCCTCGTTTGCTGCTTGATGTCCACTCCAAGTCTCCTGGATTGCATTTGTTCCAAAAAGATCGCTCCCGAAGGCTTCATTCCGTTTGGACTCCGTTTGATATTCCTTTTCTTCGAAACACTAAAAAAGGCAAAAAAATAGCAATTCAGGCTGGGCCTCCGGTTAGTAGGTTAGTCCCAAAAATGATATAAAAGTGTAGAGTAAAGCCCATAAACATCCAAAGCGGGTAATATAATAGCATGGAACAATCAGAAATTATAGATACATTGGAGACGTATCAAGAGCTCCCACTCACTTTCTTGTAAATACAGGCTTCTCCAAAAGTCTGTATAAAACCATATGCTTTGATCACCTCATCAAAGCGTATGTTCCACCTCCGAGATGCTTGCACCAGTCCATAAATGGATCGCTGGAGCTTGCACACTTTGTTAGCACCTTTAGGATCGACAAAACCTTCTGGTTGCATCATATACAACTCTTCTTTAAGAAATCCAATAAGGAATGCAGTTTTGACATCCATTTTCCAGATTTCATAATCATAAAATGCGGCAATTGCTAACATGATTCGGACAAACTTAAGCATCACTACGGGTTAGAATGTCTCATCGTAGTCAACTCCTCGAACTTGTCGAAAACCCTTTGTCATGGTTCTAAGTATGACAGTAGAATGGGGGGTAGGTACGGAGAGGCAAGATCCTAGCTATGGAGTAGTTGTACACACGAGTGTTTTACGAGTTCAGGCCCTTCTCGGAGGAAGTAACAGCCCTACGTCTCGGAGCCCGAAGGCGGTTGACTGGATTATGTGCGTATGAGTTACAGGGGTGCGAACCCTTTACACTGAGGAGGGGGGTGGCTTATATAGAGTTCGCCAGACCCCCCCGGCCCTCAGTTATGCAGGGTTTAAAGTACATTAAGACAGGGGGTTACTGGTAACGCCCTTATAAAGTGCCATGAAGACTATTAAAGCTACTTAATGACAGACCGTTGCGTGCTGAGCGACTTTAGGTCTCCTGGCCGTCGAGTGGTTAACTTCATGGTCGAGTGGCTATCTTCATCGGCGAGTGTCCTTGAGTTCGTCGAGTGAAGTCCCTCTTGGTCGACTGGAAGGTAGCTTCTTCTAAGGATGTCCTTGGGTAGGGTATCCTAGATAGGTCCATGACCCTACCCTAGGTACATGACTTCATCATTAGCCCCCGAATGGATCGAGGTTCGAGTGAGGAAGGAGTTGATAATTTTCTCCGACCTATTTCCCGTGCTCTGATTATGTCGTATCCTGGATCAGCGATTTTTCTTTTTTGGCGTTGGCATTAACCTTTCTTTCAGTCGCCTTGATCCATTCCTTTCTTCTGTCGAGTGAACTTTTGAACTTAGTGAACTTCCGAGCGACGGATCACAGGAAATCTATCATCTGACAGATTGATCTGCCGTTAGCGGATTTTGTGGGATCCGAATTTTGGGAAGCGCACGAAGCGGGGCGGACCGCGGTACTCGGATGGGATAAGGCATGGGCGCCTCGATTTTCGTGCCGCCTTTTTCGCCACGTATCATGCGTGCGCGACTGTTTCGGGATGTGACAGGACCGCCCGGGCCTACTTGTCAGCCACTCGGAAGCGTCCTTATATAAAGCACCGGGCGAGGGTTTTTGAACAGTGCCTTCTCATTCTCCTCTCTGCCCTCTTTGCCTCCGCCCGCTGTGCCTGCTCTCGCCTCCGCCTATCCACTCCTCGCGTGCTTCGCCGGTGACAATGGTAAATGAGAAGACGGCGACCTTGGAGCGCGCGAAGAAGGCGACGGCGGCGGGGAAAGCGAAGGGGAGAGCGTCTAGTCGGGGGGGATCTTCGCCAAGGTCCCGCCTGCCAAAAGGTTGGGTCCAAGGGGATTGGATCCGCTCGACCATCACCGAGACGGATCTCAATGACCTGGCCAACGAGGGTCTGATCCCCCACGGGTCAGCAAGGCTTCCGGGGACCGAGTGTCAACCGCAGCCGCAGGAGGGTGAGTGCGTTCTCCTAGCCACTCATGTAGACCGTGGATTCTCTCTGCCGCCGAGTGTTTTCTTCCGAGGGTTTCTGAACTTCTTTGGGGCGCAACTCCACCATTTCACTCCCAATTCCATTGCCTATCTTGCTGCTTTCGTGTCCATGTGCGAGAACTTCCTGGGTTGTCGACCACATTGGGGTCTCTTCAAGCACATATTCACCTGTCGCTCACAGACGGTGAAAAAGGCGAGTCCGAATGATGAGAGAACTAAGGTTATCCAGATGTGCGGGGGTCTTGGGATTTAGATGAGGAATAAGAGTACTTTCCCGGCCATGACCCTTCCTGAGTCGGTCAGAGGGTGGCAGTCGACTTGGTTCTACTGCCAAGACGAGTCGACGCCGGGGCAGTCGACTGGTCTCCCTCCGTTCTCCATGGACCGAGTGGACAAACCCTCTTCTCTGAAGGTGCTTCCTGAGGAGAAAGCTCAGGTAAAAATGTTGATGGAGCGCGTAGTCCAACTCGTTAGGGATAGAGTGACGGGTATGGATCTTCTGGAGGTCTTCCTTAGACGGTGCATCCAACCGCTTCAGTACCGAGGCCACCCGATGTGGCTGTACTGTGGTACCGAAGACACCACTCGGGTCCATCCAGAAGCGGTCGACGAGGCCACACTGGAGAGGTGGGTGACTGCAATCACAGGGAATAAGGACAACCCTCGAGGGGCTAGGAGGATCCCACCACTCGACTGTACCTACACACCGGACACGGTATGACCACTTATCTCCAATTGTAATCTTGCTTTATTCATTCTGCTTCACTGCGAATTGGTCGATTGACCTTTGTTTTGTTTAGTTGTCTGACAGGCCACCAATGAGTTATACTCGATGCCCAATGGAGCGCAAATGCCGATTGAGGAGGAGGAAGGAAGTGGGGGCGAAAGCCCGGAGGAGTGGGATTCGGATGCTGACGACGATGATGAGGGTGATGACTCTGGTGAGGAGGAAGAGGAGGAGGAGGAGGAGGAAGTTGTACCTCCTCGCTCGGAAAGACGCTCGAAGCTTGTCCATGATCCCGCGGCGGAGCATGGTAAGGAGGTCGCAACCGTCACGCAGTCGTCCAAGCGCCCTCGGACTACTTCTCCGGTGCCGACTGAGAAAGCTCCGAAGCAATCTCGAGTGGCGCCGTCGAAGTCGGCGAAGGTTTTGCCGAAGATGAAGATGGTGATCCCCACTATCTCAGGGTAATGGTGTAGCTTGAGTTTGTATGTTCCACATGAACTTATTCTTGGTCGACTCATGAGCTAATCGACTGACTTCTGGAACTGCAGTGCTGCTACTTCTGATACCTCGGTCAGAGCTGAAGATCAGGAGATGGAGGATGCTGTTACTTCGAAACCTGGTATGACTCTTGTAGTTTCGTATTCAGTCGATTGGCTTCTTGTCTCTAATTTTGATTCTTTTTCTGCAGCTTCATCTAACGTTGTTATCGACCTTCTCGACGACGACGACGAGGAACCACTGAGGCAGAGAAGGAACAAGAAAGCGTCTGTTGGCAAGGCGACTCAGGACGTGCCAGCACTCGAGACATTGGTCGTGGAGGGAGACAATGTCACTCGGCCTACCATAACCTTTGCGGTGCCGTTGACGAGTGCTCGTCCTTCATCGTCGAGTGCTGCTCAACCTTCGCTTTTCTCAACCTACCACGTCCCAGAAGACCAAGCTAGTGCTGCTAAAGAAGCAATACGCCAAGCGGGGGTCATGATGGAGCAAGTGAAGGCAATCCGAGAAGCCAGCCAGGCAGCCTATGACGCCAGTTCAGCTCTTCAGAGTAATGTTCAGGTCAGTCGGTTACTGTCTGTTCTGTTAGGATATGATATCTGAAAACTCTTCTTTCTGAAATTCCTAGAATTTGTCCTACACCCACTGGGTGTGTTGATTGAAATTCCGGGTTAGTGGGGGCACGCTGAGTGCACCCACTGGGTGTAGTCCCCAACGCTATGGTGGACTGCTGGCAGTCGACCATAGTCTTTATGTCTTAAGTTTTTTCCTTACTCGACTAGGTCGAATAGATTCATAGACCGGTGGGGGCACGCTGAGTGCACCCACTGGGTGTAGTCCCCGAGACTGTGGTTGACTGCTGGCAGTCGACTATAGTCTGAAGAACACCTCCCGTTTTTTTTGTTGGTCGACTGGTCGACTCTAACTGATGAAACTAGTGGGGGCACGCTGAGTGCACCCACTGGGTGTAGTCCCCGAGACTATGGTCGAATGTTTGTATTTGGCCGTTGTCTTAGAAACGCTATGATTTTTCCTTAGTCACTCGGAAGTGAATTGTCTTTGACATCTGTCGATTGGTTCTTCGTAGAAATCCTGCGACCTTGCGGCTCGTTATACTGAGCTGGAGAACAAACACATCCAGCTCGAGTTTGATCTGAAACTGACCCAAGAGAACCTAACGAAGGCGAAGGAGGAAGCTAAAGGTATGTTTGGTGAGGCCTTCGACGACTGCCTTTGCCTCTCGTTTGTTTCAGAGTCTGATCTCACTGTAACTTTGCAGACAAAGTGAGGGATGCCCTGAAGAAGAAAGACCTTGACTTGGCTCAGATGCAGAAAGCGGCTTTAGAGAAGACCAAGCTCGCAGATGAGAAGCTGGCTTCAGTCACCAAGCTTGAAGAAGAAAATACCAATCTGAAAGCTGCTCTTGATGCTGCCAACAAGGAGGTCAGTCGACTGAAAAGTGACAAGATTGCTCTGAATGACAAGGCTAGTGAGTTGGTGGGAAAGAAGAACGATCTGGAGGCTTATCTGGGTGGACTCGCCAAGAAGCTATTCCTCATGCTTGAAGGTAATCTTTTGTATCAAACAGACATTTTAACTGTGATCTCCGACTATTGTCTTGACTCGGTGGTTGTGCTTGCATAATTTTGCCAGAACTTTGAAGAGGAGACTAGTCGACTGGAAACAAACCTGGATCCCATCAACTCTCCCATGAAAGATGAAGTCGCCATGAATGTGCTCCGGCTTGAATCTCGCATTGCTGCTGTCGTCGACTATCTCGCAAGGCTGAAGGTCGCAACTTCTCGCATCGACACAACACTCTGGCCAAGAGAGACGCTCCAGAACGACCTCGAGTCTCTGATGACTCGACTGAACGAGGTCCCAAGTCGAGTGCAGGAGTGGAAGAAGTCTTTTGCCAGCTGTGGCGCGGATGTTGCTCTGTCTCTGGTCCGCGTTCACTGCAAGGATGCACGAGAGGACAAGCTGGCGGCCCTTAGGGTGGCTAACACCAAGAAGCATGATTTCCGATCTTTTATGGAGACCTTCATCGCCGCTGCCACTCGGATTGCAGATGGAATCGACCTGGATGAGTTTGTTGCACCTTCCAGCCCTCCACGGGAGGGGTAAAAAACTTCTGAGCTTGATACTTTAAATTTTCCTCGGTATGCCGAGTGAGTTTTGTAACCGACAAACCTTAACAGGCTTAGCGCCTGAGCACTTTCGGTTCCTTTAGGTGTTACCCGAACTTGGATTCAACGTTGAATATGTTTGCATTTGGTTTGAGGTGTCTTTTGCAGGCTAAAGCGAGGCGCTCATTGCAATCGACTTGTTCCCCGATACACTTAGGCGAGCACTGGGCTGCAGCTAAGCCCCCGAGTGGGAGGTCTGCTCTGCACTCGGTAGGATTTTCAAAAACTTAGGCGAGCACTGGGCTGCAGCTAAGCCTCCGAGTGAGAGATCTGCTCTCCACTCGGTAGGATTTTTCAAAAACTTAGGCGAGCGCCGGCTGCAGCTAAGCCCCCGAGTGGGAGGTTTGTTCTCCACTCGGTAGGATTTTCAAAAACTTAGGCGAGCACTAGGCTGCAGCTAAGCCTCCGAGTGAGAGGTCTGCTCTCCACTCGGTAGGATTTTTCAAAAACTTAGGCGAGCACTGGGCTGCAGCTAAGCCACCGAGTGGGAGGTTTGTTCTCCA
>NC_041387.1:440197556-440262877 GCF_002162155.2 Triticum dicoccoides
TGGGCTGCAGCTAAGCCCCCGAGTGGGAGGTTTGCTCTCCATTCGGTAGGATTTTCAAAAACTTAGGCGAGCGCTAGGCTGCAGCTAAGCCCCCGAGTGGGAGGTTTGCTCTCCACTCGGTAGGATTTTCAAAAACTTAGGCGAGCACTGGGCTGCAGCTAAGCCCCCGAGTGGGAGGTTTGCTCTTCACTCGGTAGGATTTTCAAGGCGTACCTCTGGAGAAGGAGGTAGCAGTCGACCTGCACCTCGTCCTCCTTGCAGAGCGCACGTTGTATTTGTGGCGTAGCTCGGAAGGAGAGGGTAGCAGTCGACCTGCACCTCGTCCTCCTTGCAGAGCGCATGTTGTGTTTGTGGCGTAGCTCGGAAGGAGAGGGTAGCAGTTGACCTGCACCTCGTCTTCCTTGCAGAGTGCACGTTGTATTTGTGGCGTAGCTCGGAAGGAGAGGGTAGCAGTCAACCTGCACCTCGTCCTCCTTGCAGAGCGCACGTTGTATTTGAACTTAGGCGAGCGTGATGCTGTAGCTAAGCCTCCGAATGGAAGGCTGGCTTACCACTCGGTAGGATTTTGTTTAACTTAGGCAAGTACTTGGACTGCAGCTAAGCCTCCGAGTGGAAGGCTGGCTTACCACTCGGTAGGATTTTGTTTAACTTAGGCGAGTACTTGGACTGCAGTTAAGCCTCCGAGTGGAAGGTTGGCTTACCACTCGGTAGGATTTTGTTTAACTTAGGCGAGTACTTGGAATGCAGCTAAGCCTCCGAGTGGAAGGCTGGCTTACCACTCGGTAGGATTTTGTTTAACTTAGGCGAAACGGATTTCGCAGCTAAGCCTTCGAGTGGGAGGCTGGCTCATCACTCGGTTAGGATTTTTTTTACAGACTTAGGCGAATCAGATTCGCAGCCAAGCCACCCACTGGGGGATTGCTTTATGTGGACAAAAGTGATAACAATTACTGGGAAAATTATAAAGCGCTTGTCTTTGATAAATAAACTACAGAAGTACTTTTATTACAACTCATCCGAGTGAATACTTAAGTGTAAAAGGGGCGGAGAAGCTCCGTGTTCCAAGCTCGGGGCTCGTCGATCTGATGCTCGACATTGTAGAGACGGTATGCTCCATTGTGGAGAACCTTGGTGACGATGAAGGGACCTTCCCAAGAAGGAGCAAGCTTGTGTGGTTTCTGCTGATCCACTCGGAGAACCAAATCTCCTTCCTGGAAGGCTCGACTCTTCACGTTTTTGGCGTGGAAGCGACACAAGTCTTGTTGATAAATGGTCGATCGGATCAGGGCCATCTCCCTTTCTTCCTTTAAAAGGTCGACTGCATCCTGCCGTGCTAGTTCTGCTTCAGCCTCGGTGTAGAGCTCGACCCGAGGAGCATTGTGGAGAAGGTCACTCGGCAAGACCGCTTCAGCTCCGTAGACCAAGAAGAACGGAGTTCTTCCAGTCGACCGGTTGGGCGTGGTCCTTAACCCCCAAAGTACCGAGGGAAGTTCGTCGACCCATGCACCAGCCGCATGCTTGAGATCACGCATCAAACGGGGTTTCAACCCTTTGAGAATCAGGCCGTTGGCTCGTTCTGCCTGTCCATTCGACTGCGGATGGGCGACTGAAGCATAGTCGACTCGTGTGCCTTGAGACGTGCAGAAAGCTCTGAATTCTTTGGAATCGAAGTTTGACCCGTTGTCAGTGATGATGCTGTGCGGGACTCCATATCTGAATATTAATTCTCTGATAAAGCTGACAGCAGTACCGGCATCAAGGTTCTTGATGGGTTTGGCCTCAATCCACTTGGTGAACTTGTCGACTGCTACCAGCACATGGGTGAAACCGCTTCTGCCTATTCTCAAAGGGCCGACCATATCCAACCCCCATACTGCAAAGGGCCAAACAAGTGGTATGGTCTTTAAAGCTAAGGCGGGCTTGTGTGACATGTTGGAGTAAAATTGACATCCCTCACACTTGTCGACTATCTCCTTTGCCATTTCATTCGCTCTTGGCCAATAAAATCCGGCTCGGTATGCTTTGGCCACAATGGTCCGGGAAGACGCATGATGGCCACAGGTCCCCGAGTGGATGTCATCAAGGATTATTCGACCTTCCTCCGGCGTTATGCATTTCTGACCAACTCCAGTCGCGCTTTCTCTGTACAGCTGCCCCCTTATCACAGTAAAGGCTTTAGATCGGCGGAAGATCTGTCGAGCCTCTTCTTCGTCCTCCGGGAGCTCTTTCCTCAAGATATACGCGATATACGGTATTGTCCAATCGGGAGTGATCACCAAAGCTTCCATGATCAGGTCGACCACTGCTGGAACTTCAACCTCAGTCGGATCCCTAACACTCTTAGGTTGCGGGGCTTCATCGGAAAAAGGATCTTCTATGACTGATGGAGTATGGATATGCTCCAAGAACACATCACTGGGGATGGCTTCTCTCTTGGATCCTATCTTCGCCAAATCATCAGCCGCTTGATTTTCAGTCGGGGTATATGGTGGAGCTCTAACCCTTCGAATTTCTTTTCGAGCTTCCTCACTGCATTGCAGTATCCAGTCATGGCTGGGCTTCTAACGTCCCACTCCTTCATCACCTGATTGACCACCAAATCTGAGTCGCCATAAACCATAAGGCGACGGACGCCGAGTGAAATGGCCATGCGCAACCCATACAAAAGTGCTTCATATTCTGCTTCATTGTTGGAGGAATCAAAGTGGATCTGGAGCACATATCTAAGCTTATCTCCTCGGGGAGAAACCAAAACTACCCCAGCACCAGAACCATTTAACATCTTAGAGCCATCAAAGAACATGGTCCAATGCTCCGAGTGAACTTGAGTCGGCTGCTGTTGTTCAATCCACTCGGCAAGGAAATCTGCTATAGCCTGGGACTTAATGGCTTTCTTTGCCTCAAATTTGATATCAAGGGGAAGGAGTTCAATCGCCCATTTAGCCACTCGACCAGTTGCATCTCTGTTGTGCAGAATCTCTGACAATGGTGCGTCGCTGACGACTGTAATGTCATGATCAGAGAAATAATGAGAAACCTTCTTCATGGTCATGTAGATCCCATATACGAGCTTCTGATAATGAGGATATCTTTGCTTCGATGGGGTCAAAACTTCAGAGAGATAATACACTGGACGCTGAACTTTGAAGGTTTTACCTTCCTCTTCCCGCTCGACCGTAAGTACTGTACTGACGACCTGTCCTGTGGCTGCAATGTAAAGCAACATAGGCTCTTTGCTGATTGGAGCAGCAAGCACCGGCTGGGTGGAGAGCAGAGCTTTTAGCTCGGCAAACGCTGCATCAGCTTCTGGAGTCCACTCGAACTTGTCTGCCTTCTTCATCAGTCGATAAAGAGGCAACGCCTTTTCACCGAGGCGAGAGATGAATCGACTTAACGCGGCCAAGCATCTAGTAAGCTTCTGGACATCGTGCACATGCACAGGGCATTTCATTCGAAGTATGGTGCCAACTTTTTCTGGGTTAGCATCGATTCCTCGTTCTGAAACGAGAAAACCGAGTAACTTTCCGCCAGGTACTCCGTATGTGCACTTTGATGGATTGAGCTTGATATCATACCTCCTGAGATTGGCAAATGTTTCAGCTAGGTCAGTCAACAGGTCGGAACCCTTTCGTGACTTGACCACGATATCATCCATGTACGCTTCCACATTCCGACTGATTTGAGTGAGTAAACACTTTTGAATCATTCTCATGAACGTGGCTCTGGCATTCTTGAGACCGAATGGCATGGTGATATAGCAGAAGCACCCGAATGGAGTGATGAAAGCTGTTTTGATTCCGTCAGGTCCATACAGACGGATCTGATGATACCCGGAATAGGCGTCTAAAAAAGACAATCTCTCGCATCCCGCAGTCGAGTCGACAATTTGGTCGATGCGAGGGAGAGGAAAATGATCTTTTGGGCAGGCCCGATTGATATGTTTGAAATCAATGCACATGCGAAGTGAGTTGTCCTTCTTGGGAACCATGACGACATTGGCGAGCCACTCGGAGTGGTATATCTCTCGGATAAACTCTGCTGCAAGGAGTCGAGCCACCTTCTCGCCAATGGCTTTTTCCTTCTGAACGGCGGACCGTTGAAGATGTTCTTTAACAGGTTTCGCTTTTGAGTCGACTCTAAGGAGATGCTCAGCCAGCCCCCTGGGAACACCCGACATGTCAGCTGGCTTCCATGCAAAGATGTCCCAGTTCTCACGGAGGAACTGGATGAGCGCTTCTTCCTATTTAGAGTCGAGTGTTGTGGAAATATGGGTCGGAGCTGCGTTGGGGTCAGTCGGGTGGATATGAACTGGCTTCGTCTCCCCTGACGACTGGAACGCTGACTCTGTGGCGGGCTTCTTGGCCCGCAGCAAATCACTCGGATCTGCATTTTTCTTGTATCCTTCCAGCTCTACCACTGTTATCTGGGCATCCGCAATCTTCGAGCCTTTCTGGAAACACTCTTCTGCCTTCTTCCGGCTGCCAGTGATAGTGATCACTCCTTTGGGGCCAGGCATCTTTAACTTGAGGTACACATAACATGGTCGAGCCATGAAGCGGGCATAGGCTGGTCTTCCCCAAATAGCGTGGTAAGCGCTCTGGAAATCCACGACTTCAAATGTCAGCTTCTCTTTGCGGAAATGCTTCGAGTCGCTGAACACTGCATCCAGAGCTATTTGACCGAGTGACTCAGCCTTCTTTCCAGGAATGACTCCGTGAAAACTCATGTTGCTGGAGCTGAGCCTGGACATCGGAATGCCCATTTCCTTGAGCGTCTCTGCATACAGTATATTCAACCCACTGCCGCCATCCTTCAATACCTTCGTCAGTCGAGTGCCTTCGACGACTGGGTCGACCACCAGCGCTTGCCTCCCAGGGGTGGCAATGTGAGTAGGGTGATCGGACTAGTCGAACGTAATGGGAGTCTGCGACCATTTCAGATAGCTTGGTGTCACCGGGGCGACCATATTTACCTCTCGGTTGATCACTTTCAGTCGACTTTTGCTCTCTATATCAGCAAAAATCATCAGGGTGGAATTGACATGAGGGTACCCTCCATCACTGTCCTCCTTGTCCTCGGCCTTGTCTGACTCCTTCTCTTTGTCCTTGGGCTGTTTCCCTTGAAACTGCTGGATTAAGAGCCGGCACTGGCGAGTGGTATGTTTCGGGTAGATGAAGTTACCCTCTTCGTCTTTCTTCGTGTGGATGTGACATGGTAGATCCATCACGTCATTTCCTTCTTTATCCTTTACCTTCTTGGGGTTCCAAGATCCTTTGGGCTTCCCTTTGAATTTTCCCTGAGTCACGGCCAGAGCCTCTCAAGGAGCAGTTGGCTCGGCCTTCCGCTTCTGCTTCCGACTGGAGTTTCCTTTTTCCGATTGACTCGGCTTATACTTGCCACTCCGGAGCCTGTCCTCTTCTTCACCGTTAGCGTATTTGGTGGCAATCTCCATCATTCGACTCAGGGTCATATCACCGGTTCGACCAAACTTCAGGCTCAACTCTCTGTTCTTGACACCATCCTTGAAGGCGCAGACCGCTTGATGGTCCGACACATTCTGCACGGTATGATGCAAAGTGATCCATCTCTGGATGTAATCTCTCAATGTCTCACTTGACTTTTGTACGCAGACTTGCAGCTCCGTCAATCCGGCCGGTCGCTTGCAAGTTCCCTCGAACGTCCTAACGAACACTCGGGAAAGATCTTCCCAGGTGTAAATGCTGCTAGGAGCTAACTGATTCAACCACGCCCTGGCCGAACCCTCTAGCATGAGTGGCAAATGCTTCATGGCCACCTCATCATTACCACCACCAATCTGTACCGCCACTCGGTAATCTTCAAGCCAAGTTTCAGGCTTGGATTCTCCGGTGAACTTACTTACCCCAGTCGCCAACCCAAAGTTGGGGGGTATCACTGCAGCTCTGATGGCTCTGCTAAAGCATTCTGGACCTGAAACATGGACTTGGCTGCTAGTGGGCACATCTCTGTCATGGCCACCTCTATGAGCTCTGTTCCGATCGACCAAACCTTGCACGATGATGGATCTCGCGTCAAAGCCTGGTTCTCTGGGGTCGACCGGAGCTCTCCGCCCAACACCGAGCTGGCGCCTGTCATCTTGCTGCCGATGGGCGTTAGACCCACTTCTTAGGGGAGGAGTGGGCACTCGACGCCTATCATCTCGATCAAATTGGTCATCATAGTGGTCCCGCTGGCCTTCACGTCCCACGCGCCTCGGAGGTGACCTTGGGCTGTGAGCCGACAGAATAGTATTCGTAGCGACGGATCGACTGTGAATCCTGTTGCGCGACTATGACACAACTGAATTCTGATCTCCTGCCGCCCGGAGCAAATCCATGATCTGCATCAAACCTCTTCCAGCCTCCGACTGAGAGGGCTGAATTGACTCCGCTATACGGGCTACAGCTGCCAAATTCTGAATCGGGGTTCGATATACCTGAGTTGGTTGCGGAAAGAGCTAACGTCGGCTGGAGTCAGGTACTCATTGACGCGCACGCTCGTCGAGTGCTCGCTGGAGGTTCTCCAGTCGAGTGCGTTCAACCAAGTTGGCCAAACGCGCCTCTTCCAAAGCACGAGCCTCAGGAGTTTCTCCTGCGATGGGAGTATGCAGGGCATCCATGTTCCGGCGCGAAGATCTTCTCTTTGCTGAGAAGTGAGTGGCTCGGGCTGATATTCTTCGTGGGCCTGAGCGGGGTTGCCTCCATCGTCCATCCCGTTGATGCGGGGGAAACCGGGAGGGCTACGAGGCTCGTTGACCATCAGGACCTCCGCCGCTGGATCACTGCTGTCGCACTCGGATGCAGTCTCAATTGCCGCGACTTGGGTGGTGGCCGATTGGCGAGCCACTGCGTGTCTCACCCATCGCTGAAGCCTCGACCGACCGGAGCGCTTGCGCTGGTGGGAGACAGGGAGGGAGGACGGCACAGGAGTCGACCGATATGGGGTCGATGGCTGCCGCAGTAGGACGCCGCGGACACACGCCCGAAAGTGCGTCGCCCCGCGGACGGGGAGCGCGTCGGTGTCGAGTGGTGACTCCTAGAGCCAAGCGGAGTCGTCGGCGATGAAAGCGAGCGCACCGAGACAGATCTTGCGGCCCTCGACCAGAGCTCCGCCAGAAACCATGATGAAGGCGATCGGACAAATTGCAACTTCTCCAAAAAGTCGCTAAGACACCTGCCCCGAGGTGGGCGCCAACTGTCGTGGTTCTAAGTCTGACAGTAGAATGGGGGGTAGGTATGTAGAGGCAAGATCCTAGCTATGGAGTAGTTGTACACATGAGTGTTTTACGAGTTCAGGCCCTTCTCGGAGGAAGTAACAACCCTACGTCTCGGAGCCCGAAGGCAGTCGACTGGATTATGTGCGTATGAGTTACAGGGGTGCGAACCCTTTACACTGAGGAGGGGGGTGGCTTATATAGAGTTCGCCAGACCCCTCCGGCCCTCAGTTATGCAGGGTTTAAAGTACATTAAGACAGGGGGTTACCGGTAACGCCCTTATAAAGTGCCATGAAGACTATTAAAGCTACTTAATGACAGACCGTTGCGTGCTGAGTGACTTTAGGTCTCCTGGCCGTCGAGTGGTTAACTTCATGGTCGAGTGGCTATCTTCATCGTCGAGTGTCCTTGAGTTCGTCGAGTGAAGTCCCTCTTGGTCGACTGGAAGGTAGCTTCTTCTAAGGATGTCCTTGGGTAGGGTATCCTAGATAGGTCCATGACCCTACCCTAGGTACATGACTTCATCACCCTTTGCAACAAGTCGAGCTTTATAGAAAGTAACATTACCATCAGCGTTAGTCTTCTTCTTGAAGATCCACTTATTCTCTATGGGTCGCCGATCATCGGGCGGATCCACCAAAGTCCACACTTTGTTCTCATACATGGATCCTATATCATATTTCGTGGCCTCAAGCCATTTATCATAATCTAGGCTCATCATAGCTTCTTCATAGTTCGTAGGTTCTTCATGGTCAAGTAACATGACCTCCAAAACAGGATTACCATACCACTCTGGTCCGGATCATGCTCTGCCAGACCTATGAGGTTCTGTAGCAACTTGATCTGTATTTTCATGATCTTTATCATTAGCTTCTTCTCCAGTTGGTGTAGACACCACGTGAACTGATTTCTCGGATGTGCTACTTTCCAAATTGAGAGTAGGTACAATTACCTCATCAAGTTCTACTTTCCTCCCACTCACTTATTTCGAGAGAAACTCCTTCTCTAGAAAGGTTCCGTTCTTAGCAACAAAAATCTTGCCTTCGGACTTGTGGTAGAAGGTGTACCCAATTGTTTCCTTAGGGTATCCTATGACAACACATTTCTCCGATTTGGGTTCGAGCTTATCGGGCTAAAGCCTTTTGACATAAGCATCGCATCCCCAAACTTTAAGAAACGACAGCTTAGGTTTGCTACCAAACCACATTTCATACGGTTTCGTCTCAACGGACTTTGCCGGTGCCCTGTTTAAAGTGAATACAGCTGTCTCTAATGCATAACCCCAAAATGATAGTGGTAAATTAGTAAGAGACGTCATAGATCCCATCATATCCAATAAAGTGCGGTTACGACATTCAGACACACCATTACGCTGTGGTGTTCCAGGTGGCGTGAGTTGTGAAACTATTCCACATTGTTTTAAATGAAGGCCAAACTCGTATCTCAAATATTCTCCTCCACGATCAGATCGTAAAAACTTTATTTTCTTGTTACGATGATTCTCCACTTCACTCTGAAATTCTTTGAACTTTTCAAATGTTTCAGACTTGTGTTTCATTAAGTAGATATACCCATATCTGCTCAAATCATTTGTGAAGGTCAAAAAATAACGATACCCGCCACGAGCATCAACACTCATTGGACCGCATACATCGGTATGTGTTATTTCCAATAAGTCACTAGCTCGTTCCATTGTTCCAGAGTCATCTTGCCCATAAGGCATGGTTCGCAAGTATCAAATGATTCATAATCAAGTGATTCCAAAAGTCCATCTTTATGGAGTTTCTTCATGCGCTTTACACCGATATGACCAAAACGGCAGTGCGACAAATAAGTTGCACTATCATTATCAACTTTGCATCTTTTGGCATCAATATTATGAATATGTGTATCAGCACGATCAAGATTTAACAGAAACAGACCACTCTTTAAGGGTGCATGACCATAAAAGATATTACTCGTATAAATAGAACAACCATTATTCTCTGATTTAAATGAATAACCGTCTCGCACTAAACAAGATCCAGATATAATGTTTGTGCTTAACACTGGCACCAAATAACAATTATTCAGGTCTAAAACTAATCCTGAAGTTAGATGTAGAGGTAGTGTACCGATGGCGAGCAGATCAACCTGGGAACCATTTCCGATGCGCATCGTCACCTCGTCCTTAGCCAACTTCGTTTAATCTGTAGTCCCTGCTTCGAGTTACAAATATGAGCAACCGAACCAATATCAAATACCCAAGCACTACTATGAGAATTAGTAAGGTACACATTAGTAACATGTATATCAAATATACCTTTGTTCACCTTGCCATCCTTCTTATCCGCCAAATACTTGGGGCAGTTTTGCTTCCAGTGACCAGTCCCTTTGCAGTAGAAGCACTCAGTTTCAGGCTTGGGTCCAATTTTGGGTTTCTTCCCGAGAGTGACAACTTGCTTGTCAATCTTCTTGAAGTTCCCCTTCTTTTTACCCTTGCCCTTTTTCTTGAAACTAGTGGTCTTGTTAACCATCAACACTTGATGCTCCTTCTTGATTTCTACCTCTGTGGCCTTTAGCATCGCGAAGAGCTCGGGCATAGTCTTTTCCATCCCTTGCATATTGTAATTCATCACGAAGCCTTTGTAGCTTGGTGGCAGAGATTGAAGAACTCTGGCAATGACACAATCATCTGGAAGATTAACTCCCAGGTAGTCAAGTGATTATGGTACCTAGACATTCTGAGTATGTGCTCACTAACAGAACTGTTGTCCTCCATTTTGCAGCTATAGAACTTGTTGGAGACTTCATATCTCTCAACTCGGGCATTTGCTTCAAATATGAACTTCAACTCCCGGAACATCTCATATGGTCCATGATGTTCAAAACGTCTTTGAAGTCCTGATTCTAATCCGTAAAGCATGGCACACTAAACTAACGAGTAGTCATCAACACGCAACTGCCAGGCATTCACAATGTCTGCAGTTGCTGGGGCAGGTGGTACACCTACGGTGCATCAAGGACATAATTCTTCTGTGCAGCAATGAGGATAATCCTCAAGTTACGGACCCAGTCCGTGTAGTTGCTACCATCATCTTTCAATTTAGCTTTCTCTAGGAACACATTAAAATCCAAAGGAACGGTAGCATAGGCCATTAATCTATAACATAGATATGCGAAAAACTATCAGGACTAAGTTCATGATAAATTAAGTTCAATTAATCATATTACTTAAGAACTCCCACTTAGATAGACATCCCTCTAGTCATCTAAATGATACGTGATCCAAATCAACTAAACCATGTCCGATCATCACGTGAGATGGAGTAGTCTTCAATGGTGAACATCACTATGTTGATCATATCTACTATATGATTCACGTTTGACCTTTCGGTCTCTAGTGTTCCGAGGCCATATCTGTATATGCTAGGCTCGTCAAGTTTAACCCGAGTATTCTGCATGTGCAAATCTAGCTTGCACCCGTTGTATTTGAACGTAGAGCTTATCACACCCAATCATCACGTGGTGTCTCAGCACGAGGAACTTTCGCAATGGTGCATACTCGGGGAGAACACTTATACCTTGAAATTTTAGTAAGGGATCATCTAAAAATGCTACTATCGTACTAAGAAAAATAAGATGCATAAAAGATAAACATCACATGCAATCAAAATATGTGACATGATATGGCCATCATCATCTTGTGCTCATGATCTCCATCACCGAAGCAATGTCATGATCTCCATCGTAGTAGCGTCGTGGTTGTCTCGCCAACCATTGCTTCTACGAATATCGCTACCGCTTAGTGATAAAGTAAAGTAATTACATAGCATTTGTATTTCATACAATAAAGCAACAACCATATGGCTCCTGCCAGTTGCCGACAACTTTTACAAAACATGGTCATCTCATACAACAATCTTTATATCACATCATGTATTGACCATATCACATCACAACATGCCCTGCTGAAAGGACCAAGATGTCGCCTAAAGGGGGGTGAATAGGCGTTTTAAAATCTTTTACGGATTTGGCTATATCCTAATGCGGAAGTAAACTAAGCGGACACTTTTCAATCACAAATCCTAAATATACTAGGCTCACTAAGTGCACCAACAACTTAGCATAACAAGATGGGAACAACGAGGATATGAGTAAGCACAAGTAAGTCACACAAACTTATTCAATGTATATCACGAGATATGGAAATGAATAATACACACAACCACAAGTAAGCAATACAATCTTACACAAATTGTATCACAATATATGGGATTGAATGATACAAGCAAACTCAAGTAAGTTACACAAACTTACTTGAGCAATATCGCAATATATGGAAGTGTATGACACAAGTTAGCAATTCACACTAATCACAAAGTATATCAATAGTAGCAAGTATGAATTGTGGAATATGAAGTGTAGGCCTAAATAATATCTACAAGGAAATGGTCAATACAATATAATGAACCACCACAATATAATGAGGACAACAAGATATAGTGAATGCACGGTCAAATGACCAAAGTAAACCACAAGTAAGGAGTTAGGGTTAGAGATAACCAAAGTCATGGAGACGAGGATGTATCCCGATGTTCACTTCCTTGGAGGGAAGCTAGTCACCATTAGAGAGGTGGATGTTACCACGAAGGCACACCAACGCCACGAAGGCTCACCCTATTCTCCTTGAGATATCACCACGAAGGCGATTCCCAACCACTAGTGGTAGACCTTGAGGCGGCCTCCAAACCTTCACAAACTTTCCGGGGGGCAAATCACAAGTTGATTCCTCACCGGAGCACTCCTACCGCCTAGGAGTCTCCAACCTCCAAGAGTAACAAGATCAAGGGGGAAATGCTCAAGACTTGCTCAAATCACAAATTGCTTTGGTCAAAAGAGAGAGGAGGAGTGGTTGTATGCTTGGATGAAATCTCTCTCAAGAACTCTCACAAATCTCTTCGGGGTGTAGCACGAGAAGGCTCAAATCCCTCTCTCTCAAATCCCACCAAAAGCAACTAATGCTATGGAGGGATGGGAGAGGAGAGGAACAATGGAGGAGGTCAACCAATGAACCCTAGATCCATGGGATAGTTTTCCCCCAAATGGATTGGAGTTTTGAGGCTTGGGGGATGAGGATAGAGCTCAAAAGAATGGGGAAATCTCAGATGCAAAAGCCCTAGCTCGATGGGGAAGAAGGGTGCCTTATATAGTGCCCCACCAAATCTGCCCGTTACGCACAGAAAAACGCAGCCCGGAACTTCCGGGCCCCCTATTGAACACATGTGTGCAAACTCTCTGGTTAACCCGGAACTTTCCCCGGAACTTGCCCGGAAGTTCCGTCCCCCGGAACTTCCGGGCTGCCCGGAACTTCCGACCCCACAGAAAACAGCCAACATACCGAAAGTAAAACATGCATAACTTTTTCATGCGAATTCCGATTTTGATGATCTTGGGCTCGTTTTGAAGCTATGGAAAAACCCCAGGTCCTCACATAGAGAACCAACCAAGATCAACCAAAATTAAGGATGCCAAATATGCAAAGGTGTTATCATATATTTGGGAAACCTATTCGGCTTTGGATTTTGTTTGGTATATAGGATAGGAGTGGAATTGTGTAAAGAAGATGTTGACTTGAGCAAATCCATCACAAACCCCTTTGATCCCCTCTTAATAGTGCGGGATCCCTATAACTCAAGAATCGTAAAAGAGCTACACTACATAGCTATCGAGAATCCATTCTTGAGTGTATATGTTTCTTTTTGGTGGTCATCACTCCACAACACTAACGTCAAAGGAACTAATACCTTTGACACGAGCCGTTCACTTGAGCTTGATGTTGATGTTTCTTCTTAGCTCAAGATGAAGGCAAGACATTGGTGAAGTCTTCAAGTCTCTCCCCCATACACAATGTGGGGAAGCTTTGCTTTGTATTCATCTTCACTTGTCCATCATGTGATCATCCACAAGCTTCAAGCATGTAATCCTTTGGGATGGTTATCTTGAACTTGCCCTTGTCAACCATGATCACCAATACTTGATGTCATCCTCTCATAGACACTTGAAATCTCTTTCTCGATGCGAGCCCATGAGAATCACCTAACCCTCAAAAACATAGAAAACACATAGTATGGGTTAGTACACAGAGTGCAATTGATAATTTCTTATCATACCACAAGATCCTATGTGGTGCCTCACTTTCGCTCGTGTGTTGACCATTTAGAGTTTGATCTTTGAGCTTCATCTTGGTCAACCTATATCTCTACTCCATGTTTAATCTTGACGTGTTGAAGGGTATATTGAATTCTTCACTTGAATAGCTTGCTTGAATACTTGATCAATCACGACTCACACATGAGTCCATTATGATCATATCTTTGAGCCACTCCTTAAGATACTCCAATGAACTTCATTTTGATCATCTCAATGTAATTGTTGCTTCAAAGGAGTTGTCTTCCATTATTCTTCAATCATATTCCAATGGGACTAACCTTCAAATGTATATCTCAATGCAAACATTAGTCCATAAGGATTGTCATTAATTACCAAAACCACACATGGGGACTACATGTACTTTCACCTGCAAAAACAAGTTAGACGTCCTCTACTTTGTTTGTTGCAAGTTTTATGTGGCTGCTACGGGCTACTAGCATGAACCGTACATACCTACCGCACAAAAACCACAATGGTGATTTATCAAGTTTGCTATTTTAACCTTCACAAGGACCGGCCGCAGTCAAATTCGATTAAACTAAAGTTGGAGAAACAGACACCCACCAGCCACCTTTATGCAAAACTAGTTGCATGTCTGTCGGTGGAACTGGTCTCATGAACACGGTCATGTAAGGTTGGTCCGGGCCGCTTCATCCAACAATACCACCGAATCAAAATAAGACATTGGTGGTAAGCAGTATGATGATCACCGTTGACAACTCTTTGTGTTCTACTCGTGCATAACATCTACGCATAGACCTGGCACGGATGCCACTGTTGGGAAACGTATCATGCAATTTCAATAAAAATCCTACGCTCACGCAGGATCTATCTAGGATATGCATAGCAAAGAGAGGGGGAGAGTGTGTCCACGTACCCTCGTAGACCAAAAGTGGAAGCATTAACTTAACGCGGTTGATCTAGTTGAACGTCTTCTCGAATCAACCGATCAAGTACCGAACATACGGACCTCCGAGTTCTGCACACGTTCAGCTCGATGACGTCCCTTGAACTCTTGATACAGTAGAGGCACAAAAGAGTCGATGAGTTCCGTCAGCACGATGGCGTGATGACGGTGTTGGTGATGTGATCCGCGCAGGGCTTCGCCTAAGCACCACGACAATATGATCGGAGGAGTAAACGGTGGAGGGGGGGCACCGCACACGGATAAGACAATTGTTGTGTCTTGGGGTGCCCCCTGCCCCCGTATATAAAGGAGGGGGCGGCCCTAGGGGCGCGCCAAGTGGGGGGAGTCCCACTAGGACTCCTAGTCCTAGTCGGCTCCCCCCTTCCTTCCAATGGAGAGGGGGAAAGGGGAAAGAGGGGGAGAGGAAGAAGGAAAGGGGGCCGCGCCCCCTCCCCCTTGTCCAATTCGGACTCCCTTGGGGGGGTACGCCACCTACCGTGGCCTGCCTCCTCCTATCCCCTGTGGCCCATGAGGCCCATTAACTTTCCCGGGGGGTTCCGGTAACCTCCCGGCAGTCCAAAAAATCCACGAACCTCTTCGGAACCATTCTGGTGTCCGTACATAACCTTCCAATATATTAGTTTTTACCTCTTAACCATTTCGAGACTCCTCGTCATGTTCGTGATCTCATCCGGGACTCTGAACTACCTTCGGTCACCAAAACACATAACTCATATAATACATATCGTCATCGAATGTTAAGCATGCGGACCCTACAGGTTCGAGAACTATGTAGACATGACCGAGACACCTCACTAGTCAATAACCAATAGAGGAACCTGGATGCTCATATTGGTTCCCACATATTCTGCGAAGATCTTTATCAGTCGAATCGCAATGTCAACATACGTTATTCCCTTTGTCATCGGTATGTTACTTGCCCGAGATTCGATCGCCGGTATCCTCATACCTAGTTCAATCTCGTTACCGGCAAGTATCTTTACTCGTTCCGTAGTGCATCATCCCGTAACTAACTCATTAGTCACATTGCTTGCAAGGCTTCATCTGATGTGTATTACCGATAGGGCCCAAAGATACCTCTCCGATACTCGGAGTGACAAATCCTAATCTCGATGAGTGAGTCCTGGATTAGGGGGTGTCCGGATAGCCGAACTATCACCTTTGGCCGGACTCCTGGACTATGAAGATACAAGATTGAAGACTTCGTCCCGTGTCCGGATGGGACTTTCCTTGGCGTGGAAGGCAAGCTTGGCGATACGGATATGTAGATCTCCTACCATTGTAACTGACTCTGTGTAACCCTAACCCTCTTTGGTGCCTATATAAACCGGAGAGTTTTAGTCCGTAGGATGAACAACAATCATACCATAGGCTAGCTTCTAGGGTTTAGCCTCTCTGATCTCGTGGTAGATCTACTCTTGTACTACCCATATCATCAATATTAATCAAGCAGGAGTAGGGTTTTACCTCCATCGAGAGGGACCGAACTTGGGTAAAAACATCGTGTCCCTTGTCTCCTGTTACCATCCGCCTAGACGCATAGTTCGGGACCCCCTACCCGAGATCCACCGGTTTTGACACCGACATTGGTGCTTTCATTGAGAGTTCCTCTGTGTCGTCATCTTTAGGCCCGATGGCTCCTCCGATCATCAACAACGATGCGGTCCAGGGTGAGACTTTTTTCCCCGGACAGATCTTCGTATTCGGCGGCTTTGCACTGCGGGCCAATTCGCTTGGCCGTCTGGAGCAGATTGAAAGCTATGCCCCTGGTCATCAGGTCAGATTTGGAAGTTTGAACTATACGACTGACGTCCGCGGAGACTTGATCTTCGACGGGTTCGAGCCACAGCCAAGCGCGCCGCACTGTCACGATGGGCACGATCTAGCTCTGCCGCCGGACAGTGCCCTGGAGGCCGCACAAGTGTCCACTCCGACCCTTAGCTCGGAGCCGACTGCGCCGATCGAGGATGGGTGGCTGGACACCGCCTCGGGGGCTGCTGTCCCTACAACGATGGAGCCGAATACTATCCCTGTCCTTTGCAAGGCTCGTAACTCCAAGGTACCGGACTCCTCTGCGGACTCCGGACCTTCCGCGCCCCTACCAATCGAACCCGATTGGGCGCCGGTCATGGAGTTCACCGCCGCGAACATCTTTCAGCATTCGCCCTTTGGCGACATCCTGAATTCACAAAGTCTCTCTCTTTATCAGGAGAGCCCTGGACGGACCACGGTCAGGAAGGTTGGGATGCGGACGACGAAGAAATTCAAAACCCACCCACCACCCACTTCATAGCCACTATCGATGATTTAACCAACATGCTCGACTTCGACTCCAAAGACATGGACGGTATGGACGACGATGCAGGAGACGATCAAGAACCAGTACCTACAGGGCACTGGAAAGCCACCTCGTCCTATGACATTTACATGGTGGACATCCCAAAAGACGAGAACGGCGATGGAAAAATGGAGGATGACCCCTCCAAGAAACAGCCTAAGCGCTGGCGTCAGCGGCACCGCTCTAAATCCCGCCATAGCAAAAACGGTGATTCCGGCACGGGAGACAATAACACCCCGGAAAGTGCCGAAGACAACCCCCTCCAGCAGGATTCAGCACAGGAGGATGGAGAAGCCAGCCCTCATGAGAGAGTGGCAGACAGAGAGGTAGAGAACAATAATTACATGCCTCCCTTCGAAGACGAGACAAGCCTCGACGATGACGAATTTGTCGTGCCTGAGGATCCCGTCGAACAGGAGCATTTCAAATGCAGGCTTATGGCCATGGAAAGCAGCCTCAAGAAAAAGTAGCAGCAGCTTAGAGCTGATCAAGATTTGCTAGCTGACAGATGAACTGAAGTCCTTGCGGCCGAAGAGTACGAACTCGAACGCCCCTCCAAGAGCTACCCAAAACGCAGGCTGCTACCCCGATTAGAGGAGGAAGCACTCAAACCTACATCACCAGCGCAGGATGTGGCCGACCGGCCACCTCGTGGCCGCGACAGAGAGGCCTCCCGGCCCTCCACTCAAGCCGCACCCCGGCGCCGCTCAAAAAATACCAAAGCACGGGAAAGTGCGCCAGACCTGCGAGATATATTGGAGGACAAGGCAAGGCAGACAAGATCGATCTACGGATCGCATGGGCGCCTCACTACACGTGACGACAACCGTCACGCCGGATATAGTAAATCTGGCCGGGCCGAACACAGCAGACAAAACCCATTTGAGCTACGTCGTGATATAGCCCACTACAGAGGCGCCGCACACCCACTATGCTTCACAGACGAAGTGATGGATCATCAGATCCCTGAGGGTTTCAAACCCGTAAACATTGAATCATACGATGGCACACCAGATCCTGCGGTCTGGATCGAGGACTATCTCCTTCATATCCACATGGCCCGCGGTGATGATCTACACGCCATCAAATACCTCCCACTCAAGCTTAAAGGACCCGCTCGGCATTGGCTTAACAGCTTGCCAGCGGAGTCAATTGGTTGTTGGGAAGACCTGGAAGCCGCATTCCTCGACAATTTCCAGGGCACCTATGTGCGACCACCAGACGCCGATGACCTAAGCCACATAATTCAGCAGCCAGAGGAATCGGCCAAACAATTCTGGACACAGTTCCTAACCAAGAAAAATCAAATCGTCGACTGTCCGGATGTAGAGGCCCTTGCAGCCTTCAAACATAACATCCGTGACGAGTGGCTCGCCCGGCACCTAGGACAGGAAAAGCCGAAATCCATGGCATCCCTCACAACACAAATGACCCGCTTTTGCGCGGGAGAAGACAGCTGGCTAGCTCGTAGTAACAACATGACCAAGAGCCCTGGTAATTCGGTTACCAAGGACAAGAATGGCAGGTTGCGTCGCAACAAGCACAAGCGCCGCATTAACGGCGATAATGCTGAAGATACGACAGTCAATGCCGGATTCAAAGGCTCTAAACCCGGTCAGCGAAAAAAGTCATTCAAAAGAAATACTCTGGGCCCGTCCAATTTGGACCGAATACTCGATCGCTCATGCCAGATACACGGCACCCCCAAAAAACTAGCCAACCACACCAACAGGGATTGTTGGGTGTTCAAGCAGGCAGGCAAGTTACATGCCGAAAACAATGACAAGGGGCTGCATAGCGACGACGAGGAGGAACCCCGGCCGCCGAACAATAGAGGACAGAAGGGCTTCCCCCTACAAGTGCGGACGGTGAACATGATATACGCAACCCACATACCCAAAAGGGAGCGGAAGCGTGCACTAAGGGACGTATATGCGATGGAGCTAGTCGCCCCAAAGTTTAACCCGTGGTCCTCTTGCCCGATCACTTTTGATCGAAGGGACCACCCCACTAGCATCCGTCACGGCGGATTCGCCGCATTGGTTCTAGACCCAATCATTGACGGATTTCACCTCACTAGAGTCCTGATGGACGGCGGCAGCAGCCTGAACCTGCTTTATCAGGATATAGTGCGCAAAATGGGCATAGACCCCTCAAGGATTAAACCCACAAAGACGACCTTTAAAGGCGTCATACCAGGTGTAGAGGCCAACTGTACCGGCTCAGTTACACTTGAAGTAGTCTTCAGATCTCCGGATAACTTCCAAAGCGAAGAGTTAATCTTCGACATAGTCCCGTTCCGCAGCGGCTATCACGCACTGCTTGAACGAACCGCATTTGCAAAGTTCAATGCGGTGCCGCACTATGCATATCTCAAGCTCAAGATGCTAGGCCTTCGATGAGTCATTACGGTCAACGGAAACACCGAACGCTCTCTCCGAACGGGGGAGCATACGGCGGCTCTCGCGGCGGAAATACAAAGCAGCCTCTCAAGACAATTCTCGAGTCCGGCTATTAAACGTCCGGACACCGTCAGGCGCGCCTGGAGTAACCTACAACAAGACCGCCCGGCACGTCCCGAGCACGCGTAGAAATGCGGCCCCAACCCCAGCCCTCGTGAAATTGCGAAACCAGTACTACGCGTACATAATTACGCTCTGGAAATACCATGGGCATAGGGGGAGGGGCACGACCACGGCAGGCCCAGAATGCGGCTCAACCACACCAGGGGCTCCCGATTGTGTAATTCTTTTTTCTTATTTTCAGGACTCATTTATCAAGAAGCTCTGTCCGGCAGTAGAATCGCCGAACACACGATGCAACAGCCGGGGAAGCAGAAAGCTACGTCGAGTGTCCAGGTGGTCTGTATAACGAGCAGTATACCTGTTTTACATATCATCCCGCAGCTTGCTTCTGGAGGAGGACATGTCAAATAGTCCCGTCCCTTGCTTATCGCACTATTTGTATCGTTCTGCTTTTACCGCAGCTTTTGTCTATTATTGCATTCCTTTTTTTAACCTGTATATGTTCACTTATGACATGTTGCATCCGTACGCTTTGGTATGGCCAAATACACCAGGGGCTTAAGTACCCCAAAATATGGTGTGACAAGTCCGAACACTTTCACAAGTGCGGCACCCCGAACTTATAGCATTATATGCATCGGCTCCGAATCATGTCTTGGGTCAATGGTTGGGTTTGCCCGGCTCCCATGTTTTGGTACCTTACGTTCCGTTATATTGGCTAAGGTAGCACTGGGAGAACCACTGCGATTGTGCCCCGGTTGAGCTGGGTTGAGCACCTCAGCGGAGAAAGCTAAAACTGACCGTCATGATAGGACGAGAGTCGGTCGCTGTTTGAGAGGTTTTCGAGTCCCTAAAGACTTATGCCGCTTAGAGCGAGGAGCCGGCTTTGTCCGGCCCAGGCGTGGATAGCGCCCCAAATTCAGTCTTCCGAATACTAGAGGCTTCACCGAAATTTAAAATTATAGAATTCTATGGCTAAGTGAGAGTGTTCAAGCATTATAGTCCGGTTGCCTTGTTTGTTGCTTTGAGCGCCTCCCTCGAAGGACCCCAAGAATGGGAAAAACAACGCTCAAGTTTATCCCGAACACCCCAGCACTCGCGGCACGGGGGCAGAAGCCGACGACTCGCCATCTCTCAAAATTAATAAACGTCCGCACAGAAGGTAATATTTTAAATTCACAAGCGTTGCTTAGCGCATATGAACTAGTTTTCAAGCGTACATGATAACAAATGCGAGTTTACTCAAAAATTACATCTTTGGAGCATTCACCCGCTATAAGGCGGGCACCCTTCAGGACGTCCGCATAATACATCTCGGGCGTGCGATACTCCTTGCCCGACGGTGGAGCGTCCATCACAAGCTTCGCAGCATCCATCTTGCCCCAGTGCACTTTAGCACGGGCAAGGGCCCTACGGGCACCTTCGATACAGACGGAGCGCTTGACGACTTCAATCCATGGACAGGCATCCACCAGCCATCTCACCAGCCCGAAGTAGCTCCCAGGAATGGCTTCCTTAGGCCACAGCTGAACTATGAGGCCCTTCATTGCCTGTTCGGCCACCTTATGGAGCTTGACCAGCTGCTTCAGCTGGTCGCTCAAGGGCACCGGGTGTCCGGCCTCAGCATACTGAGACCAGAACACCTTCTCCGTCGAGCTCCCCTCCTTGGCCCGGTAGAATGCGGCAGCATCGGACACACTGCGGGGCAGATCTGCGAATGCTCCTGGAGAGCTCCGGATTCGGGTAAGTAACAAGTAATTCACTTTCACGTGTTTGCTTTGCATGAAGAATGCCTTACCCACCGCTATCTTCTTCATCGCCTCAATTTCCTGGAGGGCTTTTTGGGCTTCGGCCTTAGCGGCTTTGGCGCTCTCAAGAGCCGAGGCGAGCTCGGACTCTTGAGTCTTTGAGTCACGCTCCAAACTCTCGTGTTTTTCCACGAGAGCCTGGAGCTCTTGCCGCACCTCCGCCACCCGCGCCTCCTGCTTCTCTCGCTCGGTGCGCTCCGCGGCCGCATTGCCTTTGGCCTTGGACACCGCTTCCTTCAGGGTCACCACCTCGTTCGTGGCCCCTGCAATTCTCACATTATTCCTTCTATTTTTTGCAACCACATCTTTTATATACTTCCATAAGGTACAACTTCCTTGTCCTCGAGCCGCTTTTTGGCAAGGCCGAGTTCGTTCTCGGACCGCTCGAGGCTCTGCTTCAATGCATCGATCTCCGTAGTCAGTGCGGTAGAGGTCAGCAGCGCAGCCTGCATTCCCCATATTGACATACCTATGTTAGACTTCTGCGTACATCTTTTTAGATCCTCAGTTCGGCTTTTCTTTCCGAACACCAAACTGAGCATCAGGGGCTACTATCTATGCGGTAATATTTTTACATGTCTTAAATACATACCTCAAAGCCTGTTAGAAGGCTGGCACAGGCTTCGGTCAGCCCGCTCTTGGCGGACTGAACTTTCTGGATCACCACACTCATAACAGTGCGGTGCCCCTCGTCGATGGAGGCGCCGTTAAGCGCCTCCAACAAATTATTCGGTGCCTCTGGTTGGACGGAGGTCACCGGTGTCACAGTCTTGCCCTTCTTACGAAGGGGTCGCCTGCCGGACTCCGGAACCACTGAAGGTTCCGGTGTGGAGTCCGGCCTAGGGCCCGACTTAGAGCCCTTTGGGGTTTGATCCCCCTTATGCCCAGAGTCCGGGAGGTTGCCTTGCGGCGCCTCCGGGACCTCCTCCTCCTGGCTGGGCCCCTTTTGGGACCCCACCTCGGTGCCGTCCGCAGCACGAGGAGAGGAGGCGGCCGGAAGTGAAGTACTATTCACGTCCGACGGAGCCAGGGAGCCACTCGTTGAAGTGTCGAGCCCGTCCTTGGGCGGGCTGCAGGGTTGTACTCGGCGTCAGGAGACTCTATATGATAAACGAAAGGCCATGAGTTATTCTGGTATTCGGATACTTACGATGTCATTGGGGGCTTATCCCTCGGTGGCCACTCCTCTTCGCCGTCGTCGGTGTTGGTGGAGAAGTCCGGAGGAAGGGTCCTTCCCTTCTTGGACCCTTCGGCCTCCCCAGTTGGGGCGGCCTTCCTTTTCTTCTCTCCCCCCGCTGGGGAGGAGGCCTCTTTTTCCTCCTCCTCATCTTCACGGGAGGAGTCCGCCTCAGAGTCATCGAACGATGAGTCCGATAACACCTGGCGTCGGGAACTCTTTCGAGTTCCCGTGGCTTTCTTATTGGCCTTCTTCTCCGGCACCACGTGAGGTGCCGAAACCAGCAGCCCCGTCAATCGGGCGTCCACCGGGTCTTCTGGCAAGGGAGCCAGACAGTCAACCTGCCCGGACGTCTTCTGCCAGGCCTGTCAAAGGTAAGGGAGTTTAGATCCCGCATAGAGTCAAACTATGAAAAATGAGTGTCCTGTAAAGGGTAAATAGCTTACCTCACTGGCTTGACGCTGCGAGCTGAATCCGCGATCTTTGGTAGCGGATGCGGGAGCCTCGGCGCCCTTGAAAAGCACCTTCCAGGCATCTTCATACATAGTGTCGAAGAGCCTGCTCAAGGTCTGGTGTTGTGCCGGATCAAACTCCCACAGGTTGAAGGCCCGTTGTTGGCACGGGAGGATCCGGCGGATGAGCATAACCTGGTCTACGTCGACAAGCTTGAGCTTCTTGTTCACCAGGGTTTGGACGCAGGTTTGGAGTCCGGTCAGCTCTTCCGAATTACCCCATGTCAGGCCCGTCTCTTTCCAAGAGGTGAGCCATGTAGGGAAGCCAGATCGGAATTTGGGGGCCGCCACCCATTTAGGGTCACGCGGCTCGGTGATGTAGAACCACCCAGATTGCCACCCCTTTATGGTCTCCACGAAGGAGCCCTCGAGCCATATAACATTGGTCATCCTGCTCACCATGGCACCTCCGCACTCCGCCTGGCGGCCGCCCACTACCTTCGGCTTGACATTGAAGGTCTTCACCCACAAGCCGAAGTGGGCCGGATGCAGAGGAAGGCCTCGCACACGACGATGAACGCCAAGATGTTGAGGATAAAATTCGGGGCCAGATCGTGAAAGTCCAGGCCGTAGTAGAACATGAGCCCCCGGACAAATGGGTGAATTGGAAAACCTAGTCCATGGAGGAAGTGGGTGAGGAACACCACCCTCTCATGGGGCCTTGGGGTGGGGATGAGCTGCCCCTCATCTGGGAGCCGGTGCGCGATGTCGCTGGACAAGTATCCGGCCTTCCTCAACTTTTTGATGTGCCCCTCTGTGACGGAGGAGGCCATCCATCTACCTCCCGCTCCGGACATGACTGGAGAAGGTTGAGGTGGGAAGTGCGGGCTTGGGCGTTGGAGCTCGAGTGCGCGGAGATGGATAAGCAAAGGAGGAAGAAGGCGTAAATGGAAAGAGTGGATCCTTATCCCCTTATATGGGCGGACGAAGCTATGCAACCCCACCAGCCTGGTAAAACTCGCTTATCTCCCAAGCGCCATAATCAATGGCGCGGTTGGGTTACCCACGCCTGTATTGATGAGAATCCCGGAATAAGGGGACACAGTCTCTGCTTTGACAAGACGTGCCAAGGAAACCGCCTCGCTAAACACGCTGAGGTGGGACAATAAAACGATTCGAATAAAGGCTTGGCCGCGGTGTGATGTCACGCCATGGAATATGTCAGCAGATTGAATTTGTGTGAATATTATTCTCTCTACGATGGTATATGGAACTTATTTTACAGAGCCGGACACTATCCTTGTGTTCAAAATCTTCTATGAAGTATTCGGAGGAGGAACCCGCCTTGCAATGTCGAAGACAATATGCGCGCCGGACTCGTCGTCATTGAAGCCTGGTTCAGGGGCTACTGAGGGAGTCCTGGATTAGGGGGTGTCCGGATAGCTGAACTATCACCTTTGGCCAGACTCCTGGACTATGAAGATACAAGATTGAAGACTTTGTCCCGTGTCCGGATGGGACTTTCCTTGGCGTGGAAGGCAAGCTTGGCGATACAGATATGTAGATCTCCTACCATTGTAACCGACTCTGTGTAACCCTAACCCTCTTTGGTGCCTATATAAACCGGAGAGTTTTAGTCCGTAGGACGAACAACAATCATACCATAGGCTAGCTTCTAGGGTTTAGCCTCTCTGATCTCGTGGTAGATCTACTCTTGTACTACCCATATCATCAATATTGATCAAGCAGGAGTAGGGTTTTACCTCCGCCGAGAGGGCCCAAACCTGGGTAAAAACATCGTGTCCCTTGTCTCCTGTTACCATCCGCCTAGACGCACAGTTCGGGACCCCCTACCCGAGATCCGCCGATTTTGACACCGACACTCGATCTATGCCAACACAACAAACACCTTCGGAGATACCTATAGAGCATCTTTATAATCACCCAGTTACGTTTTGACGTTTGATAGCACAAAAGGCATTCCTCCACTGTCCGGGAGTTGCATAATCTCATAGTCGGAGGAATACATATTTGACATGAAGAAAGCAGTAGCAATAAAACTGAATGGTCATTATGCTAAGCTAACGGATGGGTCTTGTCGATCACATCATTTCACTAATGATGTGATCCCGTTTATCAAATGACAACTCATGTTCATGGCTAGGAAACTTAACCATCTTTGATCAATGAGCTAGTCTAGTAGAGGCATACTAGGGACACGCAGTTTTGTCTGTGTATTCACACATGTATCAATTTTCCGGTTTACAATTCTAGCATGAATAATAAACATTTATCATGAATAAGGAAATATAAAATAACAACTTTATTATTGCCTCTAGGGTATATTTCCTTCAGTATCCTCTGTGGAGTACCGGGTCCGTATTAATGATGATGAGACGGAGAATTTTAAACCAACTAGAGGATTGAGGAAGGGAGATCCCCTTTCTCCCTACTTATTCTTGTTATGTACAGAGGGTTTGACTGCCCTTTCAGCTAATGCGAAGGAGAATGGAAACATTTCCGGTATAAAGGTTTGCAGAGATGCCCCATCAATTTCTAATCTCCTCTTTGCTGATGACTCTTTGATCCTTATGCGAGCCAATCCCACGAGTGTGGAGGCATTGAGATCACTTTTGGATTCGTATTGTGTCACCTTAGGGCAAATGGTTAGTGTTGAAAAATCTAGTATATTCTTTAGTCCCAATACTAAAGTGGAAGACAAGGCACAAATATGTATAATTCTAAATATTATGACTGAAGCCCTCAATGACAAATACCTGGGTTTGCCGGCAAATGTGGGCATGGACAAAATTAATTGTTTCCAGTTCCTGATTGATCAAATTATTATGAAAATTAGTGGATGGAAGGAAAAATTGCTATCCTTTGGAGGGAAGGAAATTTTGCTCAAATCTGTTGTACAAGCCATCCCCACCTATACCATGTCCATCTTTAAAATTCCTAAAAAAATTCAAAGGAATTATTGACGCGATGTCGCAATTTTGGTGGGGTGACGAGGACAATCAGAAGAGGATGCATTGGATGGCATGGTGGAAAATGTGCGTTCCAAAAGATCAAGGAGGTATGGGCTTCCGAGATATACACTATTTCAACCTGGCGCTATTAGCTAAACACGTGTGGCATCTTCTTGATAATCCTGAATCTTTATGTGCAACCATCTTGAGGGCTAAATATTTCCCTGAGGAAGATTTGATGAACGCAAGTTTAAAGAAGCGATCCTCTTTTACTTGGCAAAGCATTATGGTAGGAGTGAACTCTTTGTGAAATGGTTATATCTGGCGAGTTGGAAATGAACAAAACATCAATGTTTGGAGTGATGCATGGATTCCGAATTGTGCGTATAGGAAAATTCTTACTCCTAGAGGTGGGCAACTTCTGTCAAAGGCGGCTGATCTTATTGATCCAATCATGAATTTTTGGGATGAAGATTTGGTGAGACAAACTTTGTGGCCAATTGATGTGCAAAGGGTCATCGCGATTCCCCTCCCTATGCATAATATGTCGGATTTCACTTCCTGGAGCTATACAAGAAATGGTGTATTCACTGTTCGATTAGCTTATTTGGAGGAATGGAACCAACAACATGGGAGGAAATTGCAATATGCTAATGGTATGGGTCGTATCAATGTCAATCCTATTTGGGGTAAGATTTGGAAATTATCGTGTCCGGCAAAGGTAAAAATATTTATTTGGCGAACGTTGCATGGAACTCTACTGTGTCGTGTTACACTTGCTAATAGACATATGAAAGTTTCGCCCCTTTTTCCATCATGCTCGAATGGGCAAGAAGATACAAAACACATCTTGTTTCCGTGTCAGAAGGCAAAAGAGGTTTGGGGTAAGCTGGGGATGTACGAGGTAATTAAGAAAGCTTGTGTTATTGATCGTGTGGGTGAGGCGGTTCTTGAATTCTTACTTCTTATGCCACACCAAGAACTATCTATATTAGGTTGCCAGAATGCAAGTGAATTAATCGTGATAACCGCTTGGTATTTATGGTGGGAGAGACGCGTGTTGGTTCATGAAGGGAAGTCTCAAGAAGTGAACCAGATTTTGATGGGGGTTTGTGCTATAACGGCAAACTATGTGAATGCCCACTCCCCTAGTGCGACTAGTAGAAAACAAGGATGGAGCTGACCTCCTATGGGTTTTGTTAAACTAAATGTTGATTCTTCTTTTGACCATGATTTGCTCAGGGGCACGACATGTGCTGTACTTAGAGATGACAAAGAAAAAATCATTGTTGGCAGAAATTGGAAGATTGATTGGTGTGCTGATGTACTAATAGCAGAAGCGGTGGCTCTTAGGTTTGGTTTAATTCTTGCACAAAAGGTGGGATGCAATCGTCTTATTATTAACTCTGATAATATGGAAGTCATTGACACAATGAAGGATGGAGGACAATCGGCGGGAGTTGTGGCGGCAGTCTTTGAGGATTGTTACTTCCTGGCTTGTGATTTTCCGTTGACTAGATTTGAACATTGTAATAGGGTAGCTAATAAGGTTGCTCATGAACTTGCTAGGCTAGCGAAAGTTTCTATAACTAGAGATTGGTTTGAGGAGCCTATGGAGAATATTGTACCTCTTCTTATAGATGATGTAACCATTATTTCCAATTAATAAAGTGGATGTTTTCTTTCAAAAAAAATAGACCTACGGGCATGTATAGTGAGTTCAGATGGGAGAATAAGTTCACGACCCAGGATCGTATGCGCCAATTCCATCATGCCAATGATCTTCCCTGGATTCTTATTGGATATTTGAACGAAGACCAATTTTTGCATGAGAAGAGGGTGGTATAACCCGCGCCCACAACAGTACATGCAGGCTTTCCAAAGTGCAACAAATGATTACGAGTTGCGGGATCTCGACTATCTGGGAGATAAGTTTACTTGGCAGCGAGGATGGATTTGAGAGAGATTAGATCACGGCTTGGTAAATGAAGCATGGTCAAATCTTTTTCCTTCGGTTGCTCTAGAAAATTTGCAATATAATCACTCCAATCATAGACATTGTTGATGAACACGGAACTCTTTATTCTGCCACGTTACGGTAATACAAAGCCAATGAGATTTGAGGTACGATGGTTACGAGACGATAAGCTTAACGATACGGTCATGGAAGCTTGGCAAAAAGTTGGGTTGGATCTACTGCAAACACAATTTATGAGAAGCTCAATCGCATGCATGCGCAGTTCCATGATTGGGATCAGAGGGTATTAAAGAAACCAAAACAACAGTTGTGCAAGGCGCAAATGGATCTGGAAAAAGGTATGACAGGTTCTATTAACGATGCAAGTGAGGAAACAAGGAAGAGATTATCTGAGTTAATTGAATACCTGCTTGAACTTGAAGAGATTCATATGATGTAGATGTCACAGATATCATGGCTTAAAAATGGGGATAAGAACACGGCTTCTTCCAAGCCTATGCTTCAGCAAGGAGAAGGAGAAATTTAATTAAAATTTTGAAAGACAGTGATGGTAATTGGATGGAAGGTACGACAACCCTAAATTCTCACATTCAGAATTACTTCTCCAATATTTTTACGTCAGAGGTGCAGCACACCAACCCGGATCCCCTTTTTAGGGTTGAAACAAAAGTTACATCTCATATGAATGATATGTTATTAGCTCCTTTTACTGATGATGGTGCCCGTAAGGCTGTATTTAGAATTTGAGATCTAAAGGCACCGGGCCCGGGCGGCCTCCATGCGGTGTCTTTAAAAAGTATTGTGTATCTTAGGGGAGGAGATTACTCAAGATGTGTTAATAGCAACTAATTCAAATCAAATTCCAACTAAATGGAATGACACAACGATTCTGATGATTCCCAAAATTGATTTCTCGGGGATGGTAACTCAATTCAGACACATTAGTCTTTGCGATGTTCTTTATAAAATTGTTTCAAAGATGTTGGCTACTCGGTTGAAAAGTATATTACTTGATATTATATCCCCAACTCACAGTGCCTTTGTTCATGTGAGGATCATCATGGATAATATTCTCATTGCTTATGAATGTGCTCATAAAAAAAGAGTGGGGGAAACAAGCTTATGTGCAGTTTAAGTTGGATATGCATAAGTCCAATGGCCGAGTGGAATGGGTGCTTCTACAGAATATGATGCTTACGTTGTGATTTCATGGAAGCTTTGTAGAGATGATGATGGCTTGTGTTGGCTCGGTGAGGTATAAAGTAAGGTATAATTCACAAGAAACTGACACTATTATACCTACTAGAGGGATTAAGCAAGGAGATCCTCTTTCTCCTTACCTACTCCTCATTTGTGGAGAAGGTTTGTCTAGTTTACTACAATATGAAGAAGTTGGTGGCATTGAGGAAATTAAAGTATGCAAGAATGCACCGTCGGTCTCACACCTTTTATGTGCTGACATTTCTTTGATTCTCATGAGCGTTGATGTTTTAGATGCAACTTCCTTACATCAAGTTCTGGATATCTGTTGTCAAAACTCGGGTCAGCTGGTTAGTTTGGCAAAGTCATGTGTTTTGCGGTGCTAATACCAATGCAAACTCAAGATCTAAGGTATGCCAACAACTTCATATTGATACTGAAGCACTTTCTGATAAATACCTAGGCCTTCTAGCTATGGTAGGAGCAGATCGTAGTGATTGCTTCAAATATTGTATTGAGAGTATTAAACAGAGAATGCAAGGTTGGATGGAAAAGCAATTACATGTTGGAGATAAAGAGATTATGTTAAAGGTGGTTGCACAAGCTATCCTTGTATACTTTTTTGTGTTTTATTATGTTAACCAAAAGGTATTTGCAAGGAAATTTCATATATTATTGCCAATTTGTGGTGCGGAGATGATGAGGAAAAAAATTATGCATTGGTATTCTTGGTGGAAATTCTGCTACCCAAAAAGTGAAGGAGGTATGGGGTTTAGAGACATATATTGTTTTAATCTTGCAATTCTAGCTAAGCAATGGTGAAGACTTATCACAACTCCTAAATCACTTTGTACCTGAGCTCGAAAGGCCAAATACTTCCCACATGGAAGTCTCTTGCAAGTCTCTCTAAAAAAGGAATCTTTATTTACTTGGCAGAGCATTATGAAAGGACCTGATGTTTTCAAAAAAGAGCTATATCTGGAGAGTGGGAAATGGGAATGATATAAATATTTGGACGGACCCATCGATCCCTTCTAGTCCAAATAGGATGGTGATTACCCATAGAGATCAAATAGTGCTATCTGTTATGGCAGACCTTATCGATCCAAACACAGGTCTATGGGATGAAGATCTAATTAATATGATATTTAATCCAGTGGATGCACGCAGTATTATGAAAATTCCACTAAGCCTTCACGGATTTGATGATTTTATTGCATGGCACCCTGATAGGAGGGGTAAAATTTATGTTAGGACGGCCTACGGAGTTCAATGCTTACGTAAGTTTGGGGCATATGCAAACAGCATCGCGCTTCCAGGAGGATCTACTACTCTGGAAATATGAAATATTCTTATGGAAATTAGTAATCCCACATAAAGTTTCTATATTTTGCAACCGCTTATTACATGGAAATCTGCCTCTAAAAGGTATACTTGCGAATACGCATATTGGATTAAGTGGACCACGCCCAATCTGCCATCAGAATTCTAAAGATATTCGACATCTCTTTTTTAAATGCATACACTCGCAAGAGTTTTGGAACCAGCTGGGATTGACTAGCTTCATTCGTAGTGTAGCCAATGTCGATCCCTCAGTCATCATGGAATACATTCCTTCTATTGAGAATACCCCTTTACTGCTAATGCCTTCACTTGAAGTGAAACAAGTGATAGTGGTGGACTGCCGGTACCTATGGTGGACCCGTCACCGTATAACTCATAATGAGATTTGTCCCCCATGTGGTAAGATGGCCTATGTACGTTCTAGCTATCATGAGCAATTACCAAAAAGCTTCAATGAAAATTATTGAAACAAATGAGCCAAAGTGGTTGAAGCCAGATCCAAAATTCATTAAGCTCAATGTTGATGCGACTTTATTTGTTAAGGAAGGAGTGGGAGCTATGGCAGCTACCATTAGAGATGATAAAGGTACCTTCCTTGCAACTCAATGTAAAATTTCCTTATGCAACCGATGTGATGACTACTGGCAATGGCGATGAGAGATGGACTGAGTTTGGCAAACAATCTGGGTTTCATCGCGTGGAAGCGGATTCCGATTCCCTAAGTGTGATCAACTTGCTCTAGACAAAATACTTGGTGGAATGCTATGGCAGCAATTTTTCGAAATGCATGGACATTAGTACCTAAGGTCAGATTTAAGCATTGTTTTCGTTTAACTAATCAAACAGCGCATGTGCTACCTAATTTTAGTTATTGTAATAAAGTGTCTATTAGTTGGAGCTAACTTTAGTTATTATAGTAAAGTTTCTATTAGTTGGATTGTCGAGCCTCTAGAGTGTCTGGTGAGAAGCTCGTACATGATGTATCTCTGTTTAGTTTCTTTAGGGGAAAAACTAAATTTGATTGATCAAATACCACTTGAAGTGGGATGCAATAAGGGTTGTGAGGTTGAAACCAAACATGGCATCCCTCATCCAGAGAATTGGAAAAGTTAGCTAAACTATCTGCTTCTTTATTTGCCGTTCGTCCTTTAAAGGTAAGTTTGCAGTTAAATTGGGTTGCTCGCTGCTTGGTCTCCCTTACAATGCTATCATTGTTGCTCCTTGATAATTTGCTTCGCGTCCAACGCAAGCCATAATGGCCTTTTTTAAAATAAAAAAATCTTTATAAACACCTTGCATTGTACAAGGCCTTACGGGCCAGGAGAGGAGAAGGCCCAGCAAAGTTTCAGCTGGCCCGAGATTCTGTGCTTAGATGTGGCCAACCAGGATTGTAATGACACACCAATTTTCTTGTTATATTTAAGCTCCCAATATTCTCTCGAACAAACACTTGAGACGCCGGAAGTACCTTTCTACACCCAGGAGAAATGCTCATGGTGTAACAGTAAATCAAAAAAATTCAATAAAAAACAAAAAAATCTGATTTTTTGGTGAAATACTTTCACAAATGTTTGTTGTGCATGCAAAATTTCACCACGAAATCACATAGGTGAAAGTCGTGCCAAAACAACAAAATTATAGCTCCAAAATGCTTTTGTAAGTAACATGTTCAGGGCATAGTTTTTTTTACCACGCCTTCCACCAATGTGGTTACGTGTGCATGCACAACAAACATTTATGAAAGTATGCCAAAAAAATCAGAATGCTTTGAATTTTTCTTTCTATTTTTTATTTTACTGTTCAAACCAGGAGCAAAATGCTCCTGGATGTAGAAACCCCACGTCCCCGCCTACAATTTCCATTTTGCAACGTGCGGCAGCTTTCAAGGCCCCGTGCAGGCAGCGGAGCCACGCATCGACCACCGAAAGTTATCCAAAACCAGCGGCAAACCAGGAGGGGAGCCAGCCAAGCAGCCGCGCGACGATGAAGTGCTGGTGCACACATGCGCCCAAGGGAGCAATGGCGACGCCGCTCTCCAGCCCCTTCTCCGTCCCCACCCTCCGCGCCCCGCTCTGGCACGGCCGCCTCCACGCGCCTCTCCGGGCAAGCTCCGGCGATGACGCCGCCGCCGGGCCGGAGACGCCGGCCCCGGTCGCCACCGCCCCCGCCGCGGACGAGGAGTTCGAGAAGCGCGTCCTGCAGCTGAAGTCCCGCGTCGGGCCCAAGAAGCGGGGTAGCGCCGGGGCGCGCAAGAGGAAGGCGGCCGCCGAGTCCAACGCCGTCACGCTGCCGCCGGTGCCGCTGCGGGAGCCCCGGTCGGCCCTCGGCCTGCCCGTGGAGTTCGGCTTCACCGCCTACAGCGAGCGGCTCAACGGCCTGCTGGCCACGGTGGGCCTCACCGCGCTGCTGCTGGTGGAGCTCGGCTCCGGCAAGTCCCTGGTGAAGTACCACCAGGCGCCCACGCTGTTCCTGCAGGTGTACACGATCGTCGCGACCGGCACCGTGTACGTCAAGTACGAGAAGGAGCGGATCAGCGTCTGGCCGGCGCCGGCGCCGCCCAAGGCGCCGACGAGCGGGGAATGAGCTTGGTTGGTTTTGGTCTCGTCGGTAGGATGCTTCCATTTTGTAATTTATTACTTACAACCTCCGGAGTTGCCGAGCTGTGCTGTAAAAACTGAAATTGCTTAACCACGCGAGTTCAAAAAAATACAGAATGTTTACTTACAGTCGGCTGACCTTTTTTTAACTCCACTTCCAGAATTGTTTCGTTTTTTTAAGGGACACTTGTTTCATTTTACTAGGTGAGATGAGATTGAATTTCTTTCGTGGATGGAAGTTCCCCACTGTGTTGAGAAGAAACTCCGTCGAGGCTGCCGTGTGTGGCTGTTGAGATATTTTTTGGGGCATTGCTACCGAGATGTGGGATGTGTACTTGCACTTGTAGATTTTCTTTCTCGGATCGTCTTAAACAGGAGAATTTCCACGAAATGGACAAAAGTGGAGCCAAACAACAAACCGCTGCCGTTGGTCCTCGTCCGTGACTGCGTTTGCTACGTGGACCATATTCTGCCCAACGCAGGGGATATCAATGATGTCGTGTGTCTGCGTGGTCTACTCTTATCCACAGCTCCACCACACCGTCCAAAGAATTTCCATGGCGTGGCCCGCGCTAAACAGGCGACCAACCAATGGCACCTCGTATACGAGCAGCGCAGCCAATGATACGCATCGTCGCAACACAGTTTTTCCACATCGCCAGATCACAGGTGGACTTGACTAACGCACAAGACGAGCATCCATCATGAGAAGTTCCCACTCCTCCATAAGAAAAAGGCAATGCCAAACACAGTGCGGACTTTTATTCGGTGCAAATTGCCCGGCGGTGGTGCAGGTCACACCCATTAATAAACAGTAGGTAAAAAGTCTGGTCCAAAGACAGCAACAAGTCCTAATTAAACCACATCCAAACCGGGTGGGTATTGTATGCGTACCGTACCGTATCCCATCTGCTTTTCCAGACCAACAACTAGGCAAATTATAGTGAAGACAAGTCGCTTTAATACAGGTCGCCCTACCAATACCGTGCAGCAAGTAGGTAGACGGAGAAAGAGACACTTCTGCAAGCAGCTTCAGGCCATCTCTCGTTTAGTTTGAAGATTTGGCGAGAAATGTCAAAAGAGTTTGGCCACCATGTTGACATGCTGCTAGCTTCAGCTTATACCAAGCAGTCACCCGATGACGCTCATCTCATCAGTGTAACATGTGTATCACTGTAGATATTATTACGCTGCAGCATACCTCCTGAGAAAGAACGCAACAAACAAACCAATGTAGGAAGAGGGGGGCGGTATGGTCAGCAAACACTTGTTGATTTGGCTAACAGAAGCGACGACGGCTGAATCAAAATGCCACTATGTATTAGTCGGTAGAAGATTCAGATTCATTCATTGGTAGGTCAGTACCTCCTCTTCTTCGATCTACTGTCATTCGGGTTGCCGTCACGGCACCCCCCCTGAGGGCCACGGTACCTGAAGCCGTCTTCCTGCTCGCCCCTTGCTCGGTGCTCCATTCTGTTCCTGAAGCGGCCGTCAGGCTCCCGTGGACCGCCATCACCATCAGCAAAGTCGATGTCGCCATCGCCTTGGTACGGCAGCATCTCCTCGTCGCCGCCCATGGGGCTCCGTTCCAAGGATCGACGATACGCTCTCCTCTCCCCAAACCTCCTTCTCTCTGTAAGCTCAGCCTCTGCATGTATCTCGGCTAGTTGAGCGGGATGTAAAGGTGGCCCAAAGGTCTCACCTTCCACACCTTGATGCATGCCGCACCGCTTCATGTTCCTTTGCATACCTCTATCGTCATGTCCTACTCGGTCGAATGGAGAACCACGGCGTCGTATGTGGCGTTGATGAGGTAAGTATGGTCTGTCACTTCTGTTTACTGGCGGTGATCTGTGCATGGTTTCAGGGGACCGTCCCCGGTGGAAATGCACGGGGGCGCCCCTTCTTTGACCAGGTGAATGACTCCTGTCCCTGTGGATAAATGCATGATCACCTAGAGTGTGCTGTGAATGAGGATGGGGCATGAAAAACCTCTGTTCCATCATGTCATCTCGGACATCATCCATCTGCCCGTGATCCAACAGCCTAGGGTCCATAATCTCTCTCCCAGAAAATCTGTCATGTTCCATTTCTCTCATGAGACAGCCAGGCATCTGATGCGGTGGTGAACGCAGCCGCCTATGCTGAGTTCGGTGCAAGTGCCCGTACTCATTTTCATGTGGCCTCCTTCTGCCAACAATAGGTTCATCTTCAAAGTCAATTTCAGACTCATCGCTCATTCTTGGACCCCTGAAGTTCCTTGGATGGCCATGATATCCACCACCACGACCACGATAACGTGGGTCCATCCTCCGTTGATTGTTCATGTCTCTGCCACCATGGAACTCGCTGTTGTTCTCTCGCTCAGACTGCATGAACCTCTCCCATCTTTCATTCCTGTAAAGAAAAATAAAGAGGACAACCTTCTGTAACAACAGTCAAGGATAAAACCAAGAAATATAAATACGCACAGGGCAAAACCAGCCATGCTAAGAATAACAAGAATCATACCTATTAACATAAGCATTTGCCACATCTCGCCAATGTGACCCATTAACCTGTCCATCTTTTTCAATCTGTACAGAAGATGTCATGCAAGAGTCAGGTTTGGATTTTTCATGTTCTGATCTTTCACCTGTCGATTTTACCTCTGTAGATTCATTAGGTAGTTGACTGGTCGAAGCTCCATCAACAAGTGAATCCTCACCCAAAACTGGATCGTTTGGCTGTAAATTAGAGCCTCTTGCAATCTCTTCCTTTTCTGTCCCATGCTCACTCTTTACAGCAGCAATTTTTGTATTGCCCTCGCTACAATTAGCAGCTTTCTTACCATCAGGAGACTGACTCCTTTCAGATTTTATCACTGGGATTCTACACTTCTCGACAGTGTAATCAAATGTCTTTGGAGATTGCCTGGTAGAATCTATTTTATGGGAACCTGAAGTTCCCAAAATAGGTGGTCTTGTAAGATTTGCTGAACTGGCACCTGCGGAAATCTTAACATCTTCCCTGGTAACGTCAGTTTTATTCAGTGGGGAATTCTTATCAGATGTCAACAATTGTTTGTCTTTGGCTCTCCCATTAACAGAAACCTCACTTTCACGCTCCTCCTCACCTGAATGAGTGGCAATGACATCTGGCGTATTAACACGCTTCACATCACCAGTGCCCTGAATGTGAACCTTATTTGTCACGGACAAACAGTCGTGATGCATATTACTATCATCTTCTTTCCGCGGCTCAGTGATTAAGTCATTAACCTCAGTAATTTGACTATTACCCAATGACTCAACATGAGGCTTATTGGTAGTAGGCAGCTGTGAAACAGCATTATCACAATCCTCTGAAAAGTCCATTGAAGCACTTCCTTGGGACATACCATCAAATACAGCTCGGTGCAGAGAATTGAAAACCAAAGATTCAGCTGTTGGGTTGGAGGAACTTCGGGATACATCACAAGGCTTCCGGGCCACATTTTTGCGAGCATGAACCTGATTAACTGCTGGTTTACAATCAGTAGTAGCTTTAACAGGAGTACAGCTTGCAGGTCCCGAAGCAGAAATGGTGGGTTGACTAGCTGATTCACATAATCCAACAACAGGGCTGGCAACATTACCTTCCAAATGCAGTGATTTAGCAATTAATGAATCAGACTGACCACTTACTGTTGCAATCACAGGGCTTGGGACGGCAGTTGTCACTTCTTCACGCTTGATAAATTTCTCAGTGCAAGCAGCACCACACAATTTGCCAGTTTGTACAGGAACACTATCAGTCACTACCTCCAATCCATTGCGGGCACCACTACCATTTGGAAAATTTCCAGAGTACAAATCAAAGCCAGATTTACCACACACTTGGTTTAGGTTGCCAGTTTTTTCAAATTCAGCACTACTGCTAGCCTGTCCAACACGTTGTTGGACGAACAGAGGTGCCTTTTCTACATTGTTCTGGATATGTTGCCGTGTAGGTTCTCCAGGCTCTTTCTTCACCAAATTACTGGGCATTATCTCCACATTTCCAGAAACTGTTTGTGGCATAGTGGTGTAAGGATTTACATTACACGCCACAGGCTTCGAAATCTTCTCAGCGGGTGATTTATCAGAGACTGGTGTAGGAACCGCCTGGCTGATCTTATTGGCTCTTTCAACAGGTTCAGGTGTAAATATAGCATCAGGAACATTCAGACGCTTAGGCTCATCTGTGTGATTACCAGATAGAGAGAGGCTTAGCTCTGGATCAGGAGCAAGGCCTTTCCAGCTTATTCCAAGCTCAGGTCTGGTTGGTGGTTTAAGTTGCAAATCTAAGGTAACATCAGGTGATCCACTCTTATTAGAAAGTTGATATGCATTCGACGGTTTCACAGTATTGTCAATATTTAGACTCAGCCGACTGCTTACTGAAGAAAAGGGTGCCACTGGGGGAGCCTGTGCTTTCTGATGCTGAAATGTTGTATGATGGGGTATGTTAAAGCCAGCCTGCATTGTAGGCAAACCTTCAAGTTGATCAACTGGGTTCAGTGATACATTAAGATCTAAATTAGATAGTTTTCCCAAGCTAGCGTTAGAAGAAGATTCCATGCCACTTGTTGTTTGCACATCCTTGGGAGGTCTTGCTGAAGGAAATATAGAGAACCCCTGATCTAGTTTCTCTTTCTTGACAGGGGAATTAGAGTTGATTTTGAGATTCTGACGAAACGCTAACTGTAAATCCAAAGTCAGAAACTTGTGACTCTGTGATCTGGCAACGGGAGCAACGCTCCCTAGTCTACCACTCTCTCCACGAGAGGGGATCTCGCTTGAGCCATTAGGTAGCACGCCTTTCTTCTCGTTCGTCGACGGAGTAAAAGATCTACTGGGAATATCCGATTTAGATCTATTCAAGACAGGCTCATTGCTAAAGCCCGCCCCCAGAGCCGAGACAGACATCCCCGTCGGAGTAGATGGGGGCTTCATGGAGAGTGTCATTCCAGATGGAACTGATTTGTCGGATAAGAAAACTGGCCTTTTCTTAATGGGAACACCAGCAGCCGGCTCACCCAACCGAAGCCCAAGCGGATGACCGCAAACCTGCTCACAGAACATGCACGATTTACGTACATATAGAAATGGAAAGACGTGTATCCAAGCAAGCTAGAATTAACATTCAATGAGGAAATTGCAAGTACCTCGTCCTTCTTGGCTACCGACATCTTGCTGTGTAGTAGCTTGGCAGACAATAACCTGTTTTCTCTGGTAGAAACTGAAGTCAGTCTCCCCCCAAAAAAGGCAGAAAACAACAGTACGTACAGAAAGGCACAAGTAATGCATGCCAACCGGGAATAGCCAGGCAGATGGTACGGTGGATCATACTAAGAAACTGCTACTAGCATACTAGGAGAAAAATCCCTTTGTCTATTTGCAACACCAAGAGTAAATTAATTCTTTAACTTCCAAGACACGACAAGTCTTTTCATGAGAAGGAGTCAGAGAATTAGCTGAGCAGAAGGCACGGACAAATCTGCCAAGTGTTAAATGGTGGACCGACGGCATGGCAAATCTACCAGGTGTTAATGATGAACCCGATGGCATACTTACTGCAAATATAACAGTATCTTCCAAGGAGTACTACTACAGGTCAGGCCGATTCATTCAAGAATCAAGACAGGATGAGCACATCTCAAGATCATACTAAAAATCATAACTCATAAAGCAATTTCACACTGGATACTAACTGTCGGCGGAAAAGAAGAAAGTAAAAGCGCAGCAGAATCCGGAGAACTCGGCTGCCACGCTACCGTGTTGTGCCGAAGAGAAACTCGGAATTCACACAGGCTTTTTGCGGCTTGCGTGAGAGCGAAGCGCCCCATTATACCACTACTTGGAATTCACGAAGCTCACCAAGGAGAAGAGAAGTACTACAGCACTTATAACCCACAAAAGAAAACAATCGAAGTAACCGCCCAAACCCAGCGGAAGATCGATCTAGAAAGACGAATCCAATCTCACTCACAAACAACAACAACAACAACAACAACAACAACATCTCATATCGCCGAAATAAGACGAGGAAAATATACTACAAGCTTACTTCAAAATTACCTGGTGATCACTCCAAGCCTCCGGAAGAGAGGCCGCAGCAGCTAGCGGGCTGGAGAGGAAGTAGTGGGAGAAGAAGAAGAAGAGGAGGGTGCGTAGGCGAGGCGAGTGCGGCGGCGGGGCATTAAAAAGAGAGCGCGTAGTGTAGGCCGACGGCGACGGGGCACCCACTCAGCCTCAGCCCTCCGGAGACGAAATGAAATCCCTGCCTGGTGTGGTGGCTCCTCCGCACCAATCCCTCTCCAACCAATCTCATCTGCTCCTCTCAACGAGAGATCCCTTGCCTCTCCGCGCAACCAAGACGCAACCAACGCCGAATAATAATATGATGGATAGACTATACTAGTATTTCTTTCCGCCTTTGGTTTGTTTTTTATAGCCCATATCTGGCGGCGCGGGGCGGGGCGTGGTGCGTGCCTTCCGCGAAGTTCCCGGGCCTGTCCCCGTCTGGACTCCGGTGACCTATCGTGCGGCCGTGGCGACTAGGAGGGCCGATCCCGGCCGTCCGTTGACCGAGCCAGGCCGACCTGGGCCGGGCAGTTCCTGTTGGTATCACTAACTTATTTATGGGGCCGCATTTTGTTGGTGGCACACGCGATCCAAATGGGAGAGGCGGTTTGGGCTGGGTAGTGTAGGGTAGAGGCGTAGGGGGCGACGGAGGCGCCAGGCGACTGGCGATGGGACTCTTGCCGTCAGTTTGGCGTGGCTGATGCACGGTTCGGACGTGACCACCGGTGGGTCAGTCGGGTCTACCTACGGCCATACCCACAAGGAGACGAGCGGTTCTGTACGGGCAGGCAGGCAGCGGCACGTACCCACGCACCACGGGCTCGCAAATGGTGCAGTGAATGCTTTTGACCTGTCGTTGTCGACCGCGTCGGTCGGCGTGAGCTGTGGCGCCCTCTCTGGAACATGGGACGTGGCCAGCACTGTGGGACTTGTCGGGCGGGCCCTCCCTCCGTAGGCGTAGCGAGGAGGGAGCACACAGCAGAGCGCAGAGGATCGTCTACGTTGAAAAAAGAGCACAGTACCCCTCAAAAAAAAAAAAGCACAGTGGGCGCGTCACGCACTTTGGCCCGGCCTCGCCTGCACCGTAAATTAATGATTTCTCTCTGCAAAAGAATAAAGAAATGAGCAGATAACGGCCCCGGAGGAGAGCTGGGGCCCACCCCGTTCCGTGGTGCTCCTCCACCGAATCGTCCCAATCTTTCGAGTTGGGATCGATCCCCGCCCCACCGAGACGAGAACAAAGCTGTCCACCACGGCTCCTTCCACATCACAAGGGCAGTGACTGGCCACGAGTCACGCTCGAAAGCTTGTAAAGAAGATGCGTCAGTCGCGGCCGGGACAAATGGTTGCCCGTGGGACAAACTATCCAGCCGAAAGCGTCCATCCATGATGCCGTCCCATGCTTATTGGGTGCGGCATGTGCGCTCCTCCTGCCTCTTGACCCTTTCATTGCGACTTTGCTATCCAGCTGGCGGCTCAATTAGCTTATTGGCTTCTGTGCTGTCAAGAGAAAAAAAAGATTTTTGGCTTCTATCTTGTTTTGTTAAGTTGTTATACGGTGCCATATGGTCCTACTGTACTTCCCTTCGTCAAAAAGAAAATGATCCTCCATGCAGGCACCTACTAATTGTTTGGGCAAAAAATTCAACAGCCTCGCGTTTCTTTCTTACTAAAAGAGAAAATTCTTCTTGCTTGACAGTCGACGGCCATAGTTAATACTGGACGTCCTCGTCGTCCAGCGCACATACTCCAGTGACAAATCATTTTCCCGTTAGTAGGGCTCTAAAGAAATGTTCATGGTGTGAACGCTCGTTTATTCTGTAGCCACTGAGTATCCAGGCAACCTTTGCTAGAGAGAATAAGGGTTTTGTGCTGCGAAGATGATGTGTTGGCAAGCTTGACATTTGTCGACTCTTCGTCGCAGCGGGTACTAACACCATTGTTGATACGGAAAAAAAATGAAAATAAAGTTACAATCGAGGGCATGAATTTTCTAATTAAGGACCATACGATTATAACATAGTGACATAGTGAAGTGTCATATCTATAAGTTTTTTTTAAAAAAAAAGATAAAACACGTATATAGACACACACACACACACACATATGAAATCTGGTAGGGAGAAAGCGGACACCCTCCATCACAAAATAAGTGTCTATTTTGGGACGGAGTGAGTAGATGATACCCCGCGCGTTGTTGCAATAACTTTGTTAAAAAATTCATACATAGTTGCTAAAAAATAACTAAACTAATAAAAAGAAAATATAAGCTTGAAAATCAATAAAAGAATGTCTCTAAAAATAGAATATAAATTTTGAATTACTGTTAAAAATATCATTTCAAACAAAAATATGAAGAATGACTAACATGCATGTATGATGTGACAGCATTACATGTATAGATTAATATAAAAATAATTGTGATTTATAAGTTGCTTATGTGGCAGATTTTGCATGGCTTAGTGGGGATGTTCGCTTATGTGGCAGATTTGCATGGCTTAGTGGGAGAGAAAACTTAAATGCATGGGCTTAGTGGGGACGATGAGGTGGACACTTTGCATGCTGAGAGAATTGTGACCAATTTCTTAAGTTGTGGCACCCACGAAGGAACGGTTCTTCACATGGTTGGTCCATCAACCATCTGATGGTGCAATGCTCATTTGCCAGACAATTTTTGGTTTCTCTTCCTTCGCGGCTTCAGACTTAGGAGCTGAACTACAAATTAAAACACCAATGTGAGAGAATGGTTTTGCTCGATGTGCATTAGGTTCTCTTGTGCTAAGGCAAGGGAATTGGCTTTGATCTTAATCGTGGGATTCCGCAAGCTTTGGCTAGAGAGGAACGCCAGTGTGTTCGATGGTAAGACATCGATGGTGCGGATAGTTTTATGCTTAGCGGCAGACAAGCACAAGCAATGGGTGCTTGCTAAGAAAGCAAGCATTAGAGAGGAGTAGCTTAGTTCGGTTGCGGTGGATGGCTTTGGTTTCAGTCCGCTTTCCTCTTTATGTGCCAGAGAAAATATTCTTTGCACTCAGAGCTTGTAACTTACTCTCCTTATCCTTAATGAAAATGGCATGCATCGTTGGTGTTGCTTGTTCTTGAAAAGAGAAATGGTAGTGAAATATGTTGTCTTACCATCGATGTCTTATCCCCTCTAGCGCTCCCCCTCCCCACGCCGGCGGCCACTCCGGCGCCGGCGTCCACCTCCCCACGCCGGCTGCCACTCCGACACCGGCGTCCACCTCCGTCTCCTGCGGCGTCGGGGCTCCCCTCCCCGCTGCCCCCCATGGAGTCTGGATCTCGCAGTCCACCTTCGGTCTCGTCGGCTCACCCGCGGGAGCGGCCTATCGTCTCCGGGCTGGGCCTCACGGGATCGCTGGGATCGGCGCGCTCCTCCTCGGCAGATGGCGGTCAGGCGGTGGGCCCCGCTCCGGTGCTAGCAGAGGGCTGGCGCCGGCCGGGCCCCTCCCGCAAGGCCATGTGGCGGCGCCGGCGTGCGCTCAGGAGGCAGCTCGAGCCTGGCATCGGCGCTGGTCGGGATGCGTCGCCGTCCTCCTCTGAGCGGCGTCTGATCCCGCCGGACATGTTCGGCCTCTGCTTCAGGTGTTTCGAGGATGATCACCGGCGTCAAGACTGCTCTAACGAGCCCATGTGCATCCGCTGCGGCAACGCTGGCCACGTCTCTTCCCAGTGCCGGGAGCCACGCAGCCTCACTTCGGCGGAGGAGCTGCGCCGTGCGGTGATTGCCAAGGTCGCTCGCAGGACGGTGGCGCCTGGACAGGCATCGGCCATTCAACGGAGGCTGTCGGAGCCTAGGCAGAGCGCGCCGGTGGCGCCGCTCTCGCCAGTTGCGCCCAGCCTACGCCCTGTGGTTCCAGAGGTTGCCTGGCCGGTGGTGCAGTTCGAGATCTGCGTGCTGCCGCGCTCGAAGGGGATGGATGACCTCGAGCGCCGGTTACGGCTGGCGGTGGTGATGTATGTTGGCGGTGCAAGGCCGGCCGTGTCCTGCGACGACGCGGCGGTTGCGATCTCTGCTCAGATGGGGATCCCAAGGTTTTGTTTTTCAGTCCACAAGTTCCACCCGGAGGATTTCCTGGTCGTGTTCACGGCGCATGAATTCAAGAACAGAGCGTTGGTTGTCCCGTCGATTGAACACCTTGGAGTCAAGTTCTTCGTCAAGCCATGGCTCAGGCAGGCGCAAGCTACCTCCAGGTTGATGCGGGTTCAAGTGGATGTCATGATCGAGGGCGTTCCATCTCATGCGTGGACTCAGGAGACGGCGGCTGAGCTGCTGGGGAGCGCCTGTTTGATCGAGAGCCTGGCGCCGGAGACGGCCAGCAGGGAAGATTTGTCCTTGTTCAAGCTGAGAGCTTGGTGTGTTGATCCTGAGGATGTGCCGGTTTTTCGGAAGCTGTGGGTGCCGAAGCCGCCGGAGGTGATTGCTGACCCATCGGCTAGGAGGGCATCGTTCCGCCAGCTCCTGGAGTACCAGGTGTTCATTCACATCGGTAGGATGAGGGACTTCTCGCCGCCGGAGATGTGGAGGCGTGCTTCAGAATCGGATGGAGGAAGCGGACAGAGTGGGTTGCCAGACAGCTCGGGCAGTTCGTTCCATGGAGGAGAGTGGATGGTGCAGCCATGTGTTGGAAATATGCCCTAGAGGCAATAATAAAAGTATTATTATATTTCCTTGTTCATGATAATTGTCTTTTATTCATGCTATAACTGTATTATCCGGAAATCGTAATACACGTGTGAATACATAGACCACAATATGTCCCTAGTGAGCCTCTAGTTAACTAGTTCGTTGTGATCAACAGATAGTCATGGTTTCCTGGCTATGGACATTGGATGTCGCTGATAACGGGATCACATCATTAGGAGAATGATGTGATGGACAAGACCCAATCCTAAGCATAGCACAAAGATCGTGTAGTTCGTTTGCTAGAGTTTTTCCAATGTCAAGTATCTCTTCCTTAGACCATGAGATCGTGTAACTCCCGGATATCGTAGGAGTGCTTTGGGTGTATCAAATGTCACAACGTAACTGGGTGACTATAAAGGTGCACTACAGGTATCTCCGAAAGTGTCTGTTGGGTTGACACGGATCGAGACTGGGATTTGTCACTCCGTGTAAACGGAGAGGTATCTCTGGGCCCACTCGGTAGGACATCATCATAATGTGCACAATGTGACCAAGGGGTTGATCACGGGATGATGTGTTACGGAACGAGTAAAGAGACTTGCCGGTAACGAGATTGAACAAGGTATCGGTATACCGACGATCGAATCTCGGGCAAGTATAATACCGCTAGACAAAGGGAATTGTATACGGGATCGACTGAGTCCTTGACATCGTGGTTCATCTGATGAGATCATCGTGGAACATGTGGGAGCCAACATGGGTATCCAGATCCCGCTGTTGGTTATTGACCGGAGAACGTCTCGGTCATGTCTACATGGTTCCCGAACCCGTAGGGTCTACACACTTAAGGTTCGATGACGCTAGGGTTATAAAGGAAGTTTGTATGTGGTTACCGAATTTTGTTCGGAGTCCCGGATGAGATCCTGGACGTCACGAGGAGTTCTGGAATGGTCCGGAGGTAAAGATTTATATATGAGAAGTCCTATTTTGGCCACCGGAAAATGTTCGGGATTTTTCGGTATTGTACCGGGAAGGTTCTAGAAGGTTCCGGAGTGGGGCCCACCTGCATGGGGGGACCCACATGAACGTGGGTAGTGGGGGCAAGGCCCCACACCCCTGGTCAAGGCGCACCAAGATTCCCCCTTAGAAGGAATAAGATCATATCCCGAAGGGATAAGATAAAGATCCCTAAAAAGGGGGGATAACAATCGGTGGGGAAGGAAATGATGGGATTTCTTTCCTCCCACCTTTGCCAACGCCCCAATGGACTTGGAGGGCAAGAAACCAGCCCCTCCACCCCTATATATAGTGGGGAGGCACATGGGAGCTTACCACAAGTTCTGGCGCAGCCCTCCCCCTCTCCCAAGTACTCCTCCTCTCCCGCGGTGCTTGGCGAAGCCCTGCAGGATTGCCACGCTCCTCCACCACCACCACGCCGTTGTGCTGCTGCTGGATGGAGTCTTCCTCAACCTCTCCCTCTCTCCTTGCTGGATCAAGGCATGGGAGACGTCACCGGGCTGTACGTGTGTTGAACGCGGAGGTGCCGTCCGTTCGGCACTAGGATCTCCGGTGATTTGGATCACGAAGAGTATGACTCCTTCAACCCCGTTCTCTTGAACGCTTCCGCTTAGCGATCTACAAGGGTATGTAGATGCACTCTCCTTCCCCTCGTTGCTGGTTTCTCCATAGATAGATCTTGGTGACACGTAGGAAAATTTTGAATTTCTGCTACGTTCCCCAACAGTGGCATCATGAGCTAGGTCTATGCGTAGATTCTTTGCACGAGTAGAACACAAAGTAGTTGTGGGCGTTGATTTTGTTCAATATGCTTACCGTTACTAGTCCAATCTTGTTTCGACGGTATTGTGGGATGAAGCGGCCGGACCGACCTTACACGTACACTTACGTGAGACAGGTTCCACCGATTGACATGCACTTGGTGCATAAGGTGGCTAGCGGGTGCCAGTCTCTCCCACTTTAGTCGGAACGGATTCGATGAAAAGGGTCCTTATGAAGGGTAAATAGCAAATTGGCATATCACGTTGTGGTGTTGCGTAGGTAAGAAACGTTCTTGCTAGAAACCCATAGCAGCCACGTAAAACATGCAAACAACAATTAGAGGACGTCTAACTTGTTTTTGCAGGGTATGCTATGTGATGTGATATGGCCAAGAAGAATGTGATGAATGATATGTGATGTATGAGATTGATCATGTTCTTGTAATAGGAATCATGACTTGCATGTCGATGAGTATGACAACCGGCAGGAGCCATAGGAGTTGTCTTAATTTATTGTATGACCTGCGTGTCATTGAACAACGCCATGTAATTACTTTACTTTATTGCTAACCGGTAGCCATAGTAGTAGAAGTAATAAGTTGGCGAGACAACTTCATGGAGACACGATGATGGAGATCATGATGATGGAGATCATGGTGTCATGCCGGTGACGATGATGATCATGGAGCCCCGAAGATGGAGATCAAAAGGAGCAAAATGATATTGGCCATATCATGTCACTATTTGATTGCATGTGATGTTTATCATGTTTATGCATCTTGTTTACTTAGAACGACGGTAGTAAATAAGATGATCCCTTACAAAAATTTCAAGAAGTGTTCTCCCCTAACTGTGCACCGTTGCTAAAGTTCGTCGCTTCTAAGCACCACGTGATGATCGGGTGTGATGGATTCTTACGTTCACATACAACGGGTGTAAGACAGATTTACACACGTGAAACACTTAGAGTTAACTTGACGAGCCTAGCATGTACAGACATGGCCTCGGAACACAAAGACCGAAAGGTCGAGCATGAGTCGTATGGAGGATACGATCAACATGAAGATGTTCACCGATGATGACTAGTCCATCTCACGTGATTATCGGACACGGCCTAGTTGACTCGGATCATGTAATCACTTAGATGACCAGAGGGATGTCTATCTGAGTGGGAGTTCATAAGATGAACTTAATTATCCTGAACATAGTCAAAAGATCTTTGCAAATTATGTCGTAAGCTCACGCTTTAGTTCCACTGTCTAGATATGTTCCTAGAGAAAATATAGTTGAAAGTTGACAGTAGCGATTATGCGGACAGTAGAAAGCTTATGTCCTTAATGCACCGCTCAGTGTGCTGAACCCCAAACGTCATTTGTGGATGTTGCGAACATCAGACATGCACGTTTTGATAACTACGTGATAGTTCAGTTAAACGGTTTAGAGTTGAGGCACCAAAGACGTTTTTAAAAACGTCGCGGAACATATGAGATGTTTCGAGGACTGAAATTGGGATTTCAGGCTCGTGCCCACGTCAAGAGGTATGAGACCTCCGACGATTTTCTTAGCCTGCAAACTAAGGGAGAAAAGCTCAATCGTTGAGCTTGTGCTCAGATTGTCTGAGTGCAACAATCACTTGAATCGAGTGGGAGTTGATCTTCTAGATGAGATAGTGATGTTTCTCCAAAGTCATTGCCACCAAGCTGCTAGAGCTTCGTGATGAACTATAACATATCAGGGATAGATATGATGATCCTTGAGGTATTCGTGATGTTTGACACCGCGAAAGTAGAAATCAAGAAGGAGCATCAATTGTTGATGGTTGGTGAAACCACTAGTTTAAAGAAGGGCAAGGGCAAGAAGGGATACTTCATGAAACGGAAAATCAGCTGCTGCTCTAGTGCAGAAACCCAAGGTTGAACCCAAACCAGAGACTAAGTGCTTCTGTGATAAGGGGAATAGTCACTAGAGCGGAATTACCCTAGATACTTGGTAGATGAGAAGGCTGGCAAGGTCGATAGAAGTATATTGGATATACATTATGTTAATGTGTACTTTACTAGTACTCCTAGTAGCACCAGGGTATTAAATACTGGTTCGGTTGCTAAGTGTTAGTAACTCGAAATAAAAGAGCTACGGAATAAACGGAGACTAGCTAAAGGTGAGCTGACGATATGTGTTGGAAGTATTTCCAAGTTTGATGTGATCAAACATCGCACGCTCCCTCTACCATCAAGATTAGTATTAAACCTGAATAATTGTCATTTGGTGTTTGCGTTGAGCATAGACATGATTGGATTATGTCTATTGCAATACGGTTATTCATTTAAGGAGAATAATGGTTACTCTGTTTATTTGAATAATACCTTCAATGGTGTTGCACTAGAAACGAATGGTTTATTGAATCTCGATCGTAGTGATACACATTTTCATGCAAAAAGATATAAGATAGTAATGATAGTACCACTTACTTGTGGCACTGCCATGTAAGTCATATTGGTATAAAACGCATGAAGAAGCTCCATGTTGATGGATCTTTGGACTCACTCGTTTTTGAAAAGTTTGAGACATGCGAACCATGTCTATTGGTGTATATGCATGAAGAAACTCCATGCAGATGGATCGTTTGGACTCTCTTGATTTGGAATCACTTGAGACATGCAAATCATACCACATGGAGAAGATGACTAAAAGCCTTGTTTTCAGTAAAATGGAACAAGAAAGCAACTTGTTGGAAGTAATACATTTTGATGTGTGCAGTCCAATGAGTGCTGAGGCACGCAGTGAATATCGTTATGTTCTTACTTCACAGATGATTCGAGTAGATGTTGAGTATATTTACTTGATGAAACACAAGTCTGAATTATTGAATGGTTCAAGTAATTTCAGAGTGAAGTTGAAGATCATCGTAACAAGAGGATAAAATGTCTATGATATGATCATAGAGATGAGTATCTGAGTTACGAGCTTTGGCACGCAATTAAGACATTGTGGAAATTGTTTCACAATTAAATACCGCCTAGAACACCATAGTTTGATGGTGTGTCCGAACATCATAGTTGCACCCTATTGGATATGGTGCGTACCATGATGTCTCTTATCGAATTACCACTATCGTTTATGGGTTAGGCATTAGAGACAACCGCATTCACTTTAAATAGGGCACCACGTAATTCCGTTGAGATGACACCATATGAACTGTGGTTTAGAGAAACCTAAGCTGTCATTTCTTAAAGGTTTGGGGCTGCGACGCTTATGTGAAAAAGTTTCAGGTTGATAAGCTCAAACCCAAAGCGGATAAAATGCATCTTCATAGGACACCCAAAACAGTTGGGTGTACCTCCCAATCAGATCCGAAAGCAATAGGGATTGTTTCTTGGATCGGGTCCTTTCTCGAGGAAAAGTTTGTCTCGAAAAGTTGAGTGGGAGGATGGTGAAGACTTGATATGGTTGTTGAACCATCACTACAACTAGTGTGTAGCAGGGCACAGGAAGTTGTTCCTGTGGCACCTACACCAATTGAAGTAGAAGCTTATGATAGTGATCATGAAACTTCGGATCAAGTCACTACCGTACCTCGTAGGGTGACAAGGATGTGTACTGCTTCGGAGTGGTACAATAATCCTGTCTTGAAGGTCATGTTGCTAGACAACAATGAACCTACGAGCTATGGAGAAGCGAAGGTGGGCCCAAATTCCGACAAATGGTTAGAAGCCATGAAATCCGAGATAGGATCCATGTATCAGAACAAAGCATGGACTTTGGTGGACTTGCCCAATGATCGGCAAGCCATTGAGATAAATGGATCTTTAAGAAGAAGGCAGACGTGGATGGTAATGTCACCATCTATAAAGCTCGACTTGTGGCGAAGAGTTTTTTTTCACAAGTTCAAAGAGTTGACTACGATGAGATTTTCTCATCCGTAGCGACGCTTAAGTCCGTCGGAATCATGTTAGCATTAGCTGCATTTATGAAATCTGGCAGATGGATGTCAAAACGAGTTTCCTTACCAGTTTTCGTAAGGAGAGATTGTATATGATACAATCAGAAAGGTTTTGTCGATCCTAAGGATGCTAAAAGGTGTGCTAGCTCTAGCGATCCTTCTAAGGACTGGAGCAAGCATATCGGAGTTGGAATATGTACTTTGATAAGATGATCAAAGATTTTGGGTTTGTACAAAGTTTGTGAGAAACTTGTATCTCCAAAGAAGTGAGTGGGAGCACTATAGAACTTCTGATGAGTATATGTTGTTGACATATTGTTGATCAGAAATGATGTAGAATTTCTAAAAGGCGTATAGGGTTATTTGAAAAGTATATTTCAATAGAAAACCTGGAATAAGCTGCTTGAACATTGAGCATCAAGATCTATGAGGATAGATCAAAAACGCTAAATGGTACTTTCAAATGAGCATATACCTTGACATGATCTTGAAGGTGTTCAAGATGGATCAGTCCAAGAAGGAGTTCTTGCCTGAGATGTAAGGTATGAAGTTAAGACTTAAAGCTCGACCACGGCAGAATAGAGAGAAAGGACGAAGGTCGTCCCCTATGCTTCAGACGTAGGCTCTATAGTATGCTATGCTGTGTACCACACCGGAAGTGTGCCTTGCCATGAGTCAGTCAAGGGGTACAAGAATGATCCAGGAATGGATCATTGGACAACGGTCAAAATTGTCCTTGGAGTAAATAAGGACATGTTTCTCGATTATGGAGGTGATAAAGAGTTCGGCGTAAAGGGTTACGTCGATGCAAGCTTTAACACCTATCCGAGTGACTCTGAGTAGCAAACCGGATACGTATAGTGGAGAAACCATTTGCAATAGCTCCAAGTGGAGCGTGGAAGCAGCGTTTACAATATGACCTAGAAATTTGCAAAGCACACACGGATCTGAAAGGGTCAGACCCGTTGGCTAAAACCTCTCTCACAAGCAAAACATGATCAAACCCCAAAACTCATTGAGTCTTAATCACATGATGATGTGAACTAGTTTAATGACACTAGTAAACTCTTTGGATGTTGGTCACATGGTGATGTGACCTGTGAGTGTGAATCACATGGCGATGTGAACTAGATTATTGACTCTAGTGCAAGTGGGAGACTGTTGGAAATATGCCCTAGAGGCAATAATAAAAGTATTATTATATTTCCTTGTTCATGATAATTGTCTTTTATTCATGCTATAATTGTATTATCCGGAAATCGTAATACACGTGTGAATACATAGACCACAATATGTCCCTAGTGAGCCTCTAGTTGACTAGTTCGTTGTGATCAACAGATAGTCATGGTTTCCTGGCTATGGACATTGGATGTCGTTGATAACGGGATCACATCATTAGGAGAATGATGTGATGGACAAGACCCAATCCTAAGCATAGCACAAAGATCGTGTAGTTCGTTTGCTAGAGCTTTTCCAATGTCAAGTATCTCTTCCTTAGACCATGAGATCGTGTAACTCCCGGATACCGTAGGAGTGCTTTGGGTGTATCAAACGTCACAACATAACTGGGTGACTATAAAGGTGCACTACAGGTATCTCTGAAAGTGTCTGTTGGGTTGACACGGATCGAGACTGGGATTTGTCACTCCGTGTAAACGGAGAGGTATCTCTGGGCCCACTCGGTAGGACATCATCATAATGTGCACAATGTGACCAAGGGGTTGATCACGGGATGATGTGTTACGGAACGAGTAAAGAGACTTGCCGGTAACGAGATTGAACAAGGTATCGGTATACCGACGATCGAATCTCGGGCAAGTATAATACCGCTAGACAAAGGGAATTGTATACGGGATCGACTGAGTCCTTGACATCGTGGTTCATCCGATGAGATCATCGTGGAACATGTGGGAGCCAACATGGGTATCCATATCCCGCTGTTGGTTATTGACCGGAGAACGTCTCGGTCATGTCTACATGGTTCCCGAACCCGTAGGGTCTACACACTTAAGGTTCGATGACGCTAGGGTTATAAAGGAAGTTTGTATGTGGTTACCGAATGTTGTTCGGAGTCCCGGATGAGATCCCGGATGTCACGAGGAGTTCTGGAATGGTCCGGAGGTAAAGATTTATATATGGGAAGTCCTATTTTGGCCACTGGAAAATGTTCGGGATTTTTCGGTATTGTACCGGGAAGGTTCTAGAAGGTTCCGGAGTGGGGCCCACCTGCATGGGGGGACCCACATGAACGTGGGTAGTGGGGGCAAGGCCCCACACCCCTGGTCAAGGTGCACCAAGATTCCCCCTTAGAAGGAATAAGATCATATCCCGAAGGGATAAGATAAAGATCCCTAAAAAGGGGGGATAACAATCGGTGGGGAAGGAAATGATGGGATTTCTTTCCTCCCACCTTTGCCAACGCCCCAATGGACTTGGAGGGAAAGAACCAGCCCCTCCACCCCTATATATAGTGGGGAGGCAAATGGGATCTTACCACAAGTTCTGGCGCAGCCCTCCCCCTCTCCCAAGTACTCCTCCTCTCCCGCGGTGCTTGGCGAAGCCCTACAGGATTGCCACGCTCCTCCACCACCACCACGCCGTTGTGCTGCTGTTGGATGGAGTCTTCCTCAACCTCTCCCTCTCTCCTTGCTGGATCAAGGCATGGGAGACGTCACCGGGCTGTACGTGTGTTGAACGCGGAGGTGCCGTCCGTTCGGCACTAGGATCTCCGGTGATTTGGATCACGAAGAGTACGACTCCTTCAACCCCGTTCTCTTGAACGCTTCCGCTTAGCGATCTACAAGGGTATGTAGATGCACTCTCCTTCCCCTCGTTGCTGGTTTCTCCATAGATAGATCTTGGTGACACGTAGGAAAATTTTGAATTTCTGCTACGTTCCCCAACAGTGGCATCATGAGCTAGGTCTATGCGTAGATTCTTTGCACGAGTAGAACACAAAGTAGTTGTGGGCGTTGATTTTGTTCAATATGCTTACCGTTACTAGTCCAATCTTGTTTCGACGGTATTGCGGGATGAAGCGGCCCGGACCGACCTTACACGTACACTTACGTGAGACAGGTTCCACCGATTGACATGCACTTGGTGCATAAGGTGGCTAGTGGGTGCCAGTCTCTCCCACTTTAGTCGGAACGGATTCGATGAAAAGGGTCCTTATGAAGGGTAAATAGAAAATTGGCATATCACGTTGTGGTGTTGCGTAGGTAAGAAACGTTCTTGCTAGAAACCCATAGCAGCCACGTAAAACATGCAAACAACAATTAGAGGACGTCTAACTTGTTTTTGCAGGGTATGCTATGTGATGTGATATGGCCAAGAAGAATGTGATGAATGATATGTGATGTATGAGATTGATCATGTTCTTGTAATAGGAATCACGACTTGCATGTCGATGAGTATGACAACCGGCAGGAGCCATAGGAGTTGTCTTAATTTATTGTATGACCTGCGTGTCATTGAACAACGCCATGTAATTACTTTACTTTATTGCTAACCGGTAGCCATAGTAGTAGAAGTAATAAGTTGGCGAGACAACTTCATGGAGACACGATGATGGAGATCATGATGATGGAGATCATGGTGTCATGCCGGTGACGATGATGATCATGGAGCCCCGAAGATGGAGATCAAAAGGAGCAAAATGATATTGGCCATATCATGTCACTATTTGATTGCATGTGATGTTTATCATGTTTATGCATCTTGTTTACTTAGAACGACGGTAGTAAATAAGATGATCCCTTACAAAAATTTCAAGAAGTGTTCTCCCCTAACTGTGCACCGTTGCTAAAGTTCGTCGCTTCTAAGAACCACCGAAGGCAGGGTGGGACCCTCGTCATGGAGGCTTCCACCAATGGGGCCGCGTATGGTGTCGGTCAAGCCTGCTGTGACGTCGCAGCATGGGACCGTGGTGGGCCTAGATGTTTCAAACGAGCCAATCCGGTCGAGCGTAAGGCTGCCCACAGCGCTGGAGACAGCTGGACAGTTGGCGCTGGCTACGCAGATCTGCCCTGCCAGGCCTGAGATGGTTGAGGTGGCCCAGGCGATGGCTGGCCCAGGTGCAGATCTGGTCAGGCAGGGGGACGCCAGGACCGAGGCCGAGGCGGTGCGGCTAGCGTTGGCCAATGAGAACGCGGTAGAAGCGGATGAGGACATGGGAGTGGATCACAGGCCGGTCGTGGTTGGGCCGCTGCTGCCCGACCATTCTGCGGCTTCCGATGGAGAGGGGACAGTCGGGCCCGATCCAAAGCTGACACGGGCGGTGCCTTTGCCTGCTGCGGATCCGGTGCGGCCGGCTGGGCCGGACGTTGGTGGAGTTGCTTCCAGGGGTGGGGTAGACGCGGCACAGGAGATCCTAGCTGCAGAGGATGGGCCAATGCTGCTTTCGGGAGGATGGGCACCTATCTCGGAGCTGATTGGCGATGCGGACCGGGGGCTACACCTACCCCCTCCCGGGACAGAATCCGCTTTGGAGCTCGCGCCGGGGAACCAGACCCCGCTGGCAAGCAGGGTTGCATGTGATGGGACTACGTATGAAGGCCATGCAGATTTTGGCGCGTTGCATGGTGGAGAGATTGTGGTACATGGGGAGGTGCGGGACGTGCATACCACGGAGGATCGCTTATCTGTCAAGGAGAAGGCAGCGCTGGGCAACATAAAATCCTTCTGTGCGGGGCTGCTAGAGAAACTAGCTCCTCCGCTACTGAAGGAGATCGAAGTCGTGAAGGGTGTACGTGCCGGGCAGGACCCTTTCACGCCTAGATGGACTACACGAGCTGTTTGCGCGTCTGGCGCGAGGAAGAACAACGTGACAGCGGTCGAGTCGGTCCTGCTTAAAGTGTTGGGCATCACCAGCGATGATCTGCCGGTCTTAGAGGATGCACTAGGTCAGCTGAGGGCGGTCTTTGATTCACCTGTCCAAGAGAAGCAGCCGTGGGCTATTGCAGCCATTTTCAGGAAGATCATGCCAAGCAACTTGGCCGGTGAGATGGAGAGCACGGTGATCCTATCTGCCTAGACAGTGCGTCTGGTGCCATGGGGAGTCCAATCGTTCCCATGTCGCACACATCGATGGATGTAGTGTGTTGGAATGTGCGGGGGCTCAATAGCCCGGCTAAGAAAAAGGCACTTAGGGAGTTCATGGACACGGTGCGCGTCGCAATTGTGTGTATCTTGGAGTCTAAACTAGAAAGAGTCAACCAATTTGTTATCATGCAATGTTTAGGGCCTTCTTACGATGGCTTTTTCTACCTTCCGGCGTCGAATACGAGAGGTGGCATCATCATTGGGTGGGACTCTTCTAGAGTGTTGATCTCCAACACGGCTATGGACTCTAACTTCGTCACCGGATACATGACGCCTCGGGAGGGGCCTGGGTGGTGGATGTCGGTGGTATATGGGCCACAGGAGGATGATCAAAAGTGCATCTTTCTTGAGGAGCTCGCGGCGAGGAGAACCACATGCCCGAGGCCTTGGATTGTGATCGGGGACTTCAACATGATTCTAAATGCAGCTGATAAGAGTAAAAACCGGCTGGACCACAGGATGATGGGCAAATTTAAACGGTTCGTCGATGACAATAGCCTCAAGGAGCTTTTCCTGCATGGGCGGATGTTTACGTGGAGCAATGAGCGCGAGGTGCCCACGCTCACAAAAATTGACAGAGCCTTTGTCTCTATGGACTAGGAGCTTGACCACCCCGATTGCCTGCTGCAAGCACTGTCTACCTCGACCTCTGACCATTGTCCTTTGTTCTTATCGTTGGAAGAGCATATGCAGCCACGGAAGCGGTTCAGATTCGAGCTTTTCTGGGTCAAACTAGATGGTTTCTTGGACGTGGTGAAAGAAGCGTGGGTATGTGACGAGGGGATCACGGAGCCCTTTCATAGATTGGATGTTCTGCTGCGCAACACGGCCAAGTTCCTTACAGCTTGGGGCCAGCGCAAAGTGGGCAACATCAAGCTTCAAATTTCTTGTGCCAACTTGGTCATTCTTCGTCTTGACTGTGCCCAGGAGGTTCGGATGCTCACGGAGGGGGAGAGATGGTTGCGAGCTACCCTCAAGCATCTGGTGCTGGGGCTTGCATCGCTGGAAAGAACCATCGCAAGACAAAGGTCGCGTGTCAAGTGGCTACAGGAAGGGGATGCTAACACCAAGCTGTTTCACCTGATTGCGAACGGAAGGAAAGCAAAAAACTTTATCCCGGCTTTACAGATTGATGGCGCGGCGATCACGGATCAGGAAGGAAAAGAGAAGGCATTCCTCGACGCGTTCTCGGCTATCATGGGGAGAGATTCGGTGCGCGAGCACTCGGTGGACCTGGAGTACCTAAACGTCGAGGCTTTGGATCTCTCGGATCAGGATGTGATATTTCAGGAGGAGGAAGTTTGGAAAGTAATCAAGGAAATGCCTTCGGATAGGGCACCGGGGCCGGATGGATTCATTGGGATTTTCTTCCAAAAATCTTGGAGTGTGGTGAGGGGTGATGTGATGGCGGCCTTGCATAAGCTTTTTTTGGACAATGGCCGCGGCTTTGGAAGATTGAACCAAGCTCTAAACTCACTCATCCCGAAGGCGCCTGATGCATGCACTGTTAGAGATTTTCGTCCCATCTGCTTGGTTCACAGCATTCCTAAGCTAGCATCTAAGCTGTTGGCTAACCGGTTGTGTCGACGTATGCCGGAGCTGGTTAGGGAGAACCAATCTGCTTTCATCAAGGGACGTAGCATCCACGACAACTTTGTTTTGGTCAGGCAAATGGCGAGACGGCTGCACAAGAGAAAGGCAAAAGGGGTGATGTTGAAGCTTGATATTTCGAAGGCCTTTGACTCGCTTTCATGGCCTTTCCTGTTCGAAGTGTTGCAGGCCAAAGGGTTCTCGGACAGGTGGATGAGCTCGATTGCAACCCTCCTCTCCACTGCCAGCTCTCGGATTGTGGTAAATGGATGTGCTGGAGATAAGTTCAAACACGCCTGTGGCTTAAGGCAGGGTGAATCCCTCTCACCTCTTCTATTCGTCATTGCCATGGATGTCCTCACGGCGATCATCGTCAAGGCTCATGATTTGCAGATTTTGGGAAAGTTGAATGGATGTGGACCGCTACAGAGACTGTCACTTTATGCGGACGATGTGGTGCTATTCATCAAGCCGATGCTCACAGATCTGTCCTTTGTAGTGGAGATGCTGAGGATTTTTGGAGAAGCTTCCGGCCTCAAAGTTAACTTTGCCAAGTCGTCTGCCATCCTCATCAGGAGCAGCGAAGAAGATGAGGCCCTGGTTCGGAGCATGGTGCCTTGGCAGATCACCAAGTTTCCATGCAAATACTTGGGTCTGCAACTTAGCATCAATCAAATGACGAGGTCTGATTGGCAGCCTATTGTTGATGCGGCTCTGAAGATCCTCCCGGAATGGCAGAGAGGTCTTGTGACTAGGCCTGGCAGGTTGATCCTCGTGAACCAGGTAATGCGCGCGAGATCGACCCACCATTTGCTCGTGGCTGAAGCTCCTAAGTGGGCTCTGGATAAGGTGGATAGCGGATGCCGAGCTTTCTTCTGGGCTGGCTCTGAACAAATTCATGGAGGAAAGTGCGCGGTGGCATGGCAGAGGGTCTGCAGGCCGAAGCAGTTGGGAGGGCTGGGAGTCATTGACCTTCACCGTCATGGCATCGCTCTTAGGATGAGGTGGGAGTGGCTCAAGAGGTATGATGAAAATAGACCATGGCAAGGCCTTATGGCGACGGTGGACAAGGCGGCAAGCGCGGCCTTCTCGAGCATGGTTCATTGGCAAGTAGGGGATGGTTCAAAGGCCCTATTTTGGAAGGACAGATGGATTAGAGGATCGATGGTGGATGAGCTGGCACCATTGTTGGTGGACAAGGTTAAAACTCAGGTGATCAACAAGAGATTGGTAAAGGACGACCTCTACCTCAATAACTGGATGAACGATGTGTATGGAGATCTGGATACGGAGGGGCTCGCTCAACTCATCAGGCTCTGCGAGGCCACCATGACCTTCGATCTACATTCAGGTGAGGAGGACAGAATGATCTGGAGATGGAACACTGCGGGCACATACTCTGCGGCTTCTGCGTACGCGATGATGTGTGAAGGAGGGATCAGATTCCAGCTTGCGGATGCTATATGGAAGAGTGGGGCTCCTCTCTCCTGCAAGCTCTTTATGTGGTTGGCGGTCCAGTACAAGGTCTGGACGTCGGATAGGTGAGTGCGTCATGGACTTCAGGACACGATCTCCCCATGCTTTCTATGCGATCAGGAGCAAGACACGGTGGATCACATTCTCACGCAATGTGTCTATGCTAGACAGGTTTGGTTCTAGTGCTTCTCCAAGGTTGAGATACCGTTGGAGCTGCTGCCTCATGACCATGACAGGCTGGAAGAATGGTGGGGAGCTTCGAGGAAGAGGATACCCCAGGCTCAACGGAAGGATTTTGACTCATTTGTCATGTTGATTTGTTGGAGCATTTGGAAGCAGAGAAATGGTAGGGTTTTCGGTCGAAACGACTGATGTAATGAAATTCAACTGGTAGGGAACCTTTTCAGGGAGCGCTAGCTTTGGGCGCTAGCGAGAGGGAGTGGAGTTTTTCACTTTTGTGAGTAGTCGCCTAGGTGGATAAGGAGGTGTTGGCAGGCACGCCTCGGCGATGCCTGCGGTCATGTAATATCTTGTAAATATTTTTCTCCTCTTCTATAAAGCTAAGGCACGCCTTTCGCGTGCTCTCAAAAAAAAACTAACAAAGTAAAATACTTTATGTTGAGCTCAAGCAAGTTACAATAATATAATGTAAAAAGGGTTTTAAGTCACAAAGAACATACAACAAATGGCGGCATTATTTTACTGAAGTTCACATGTGGGTGTTCCTATCTGCAACAAAGATTTTTAGTCCCAAACAAGTTAGGGCAGACTATAGTTGAAACCCATAAGATCTTCAAACATCATCAATGTATGGTCAAGTTAAAGAAAAGTTCTTGTGTAGTTGCATTCAATGGATTATAATAGCCCTTTGGCCCAAGTATGTACCTCTCTTACCATTTACTTAACCAACCTTTTTTGCTCTCCAAGCGGAGGAAAAATAAAGTAAGTTGGATATAGTATTACAGACCAAAATATCTAGATGGAATCCCAAATTAATTATTTTGAACTTTTTGATGCAAACTTGTTGGGGCACATTTAATGATCATGCACAAGGTACATGATACATAAGCAGACATGGATGTTTGGAATCTTTTTCTACGGATGTTTGGAATCTAATGGTAGATTTTTCCTAGAATCCGGGCCACAAGAAGATGCCTTGTGATATGTTCTTAAAATAAGGTCATTCAAGCACCAAACATACAGGAAAGCGCTAGGCATCAGACTACAGATAGATAGCTTCCATCAGACTACCCATGAAGCGTACAATCTGTTTAGATGATTTGTGTTTAGATGATTTAGCCTCGAGCGAGCGATGGCCTTGAAAAAAGGACGCGGGCCTAGGTGTTTTGAATACATCCCCCTTTATTCCCAATAACTACTCCAACGCTAATAATGTGGGATTGACCCTTATCGAGTGCTTCAACTCTACGTTGTATTTTTAGGAAGTTATTCCAGATTTTTTGAAGCAAATATTGTTAGGAAAATTATTGTAGAATTTCTGAAGCAAATATTGTTTTCAATGTTTCCATCGACCAGATAATTTGCCTCCCATAATATATGAAATTTGCTTCAATATAAATTATTTTTACTATCATGATTATACATGCCTCAACCAAAGTGGTGATGTGCCTCTAAACAAATAAACATTTGCACTCATGGTAAGAAGAATGTGCTTCAATGGACAAAACATCTCAATCTGTAATCAAAATGTTTGTTTTCTGTAAGGTCCGCAACACAAATATTTTTTTGGACCCAACTATTTCCTTTTTGCTACTTCAATGTAACAAAATTTTGCATCCAAGTATTTTCACATGGAAAATTTTGAGTCCCATCTATCTTTTTTTATGTTTCCAACACAAGAAAAAATTGTTTCCCTCTAGTACAAAAGTGTTTTGACCGCAAATATAATTTGCTTCTAACTTAACATAAGTTTTCACCGTGCTATGTCTGTTCATACAACATGTTTCAGACATGCTAAAAAAATTATTTCTTCAAAGCAAAAAAATTCTTGCTTCCTAAGTTCATATTGTATGTTTCTTAAATGCTATGGACTTGCTTCCCTTCGTTGTGCCCATCTTCATTGTGAGGTAGTAGATCCAGGTGTCGCCATGCTTCTTAGTGCATGTACTAGTTGCCTCCATATATACCCGTCTCACCGGCACCGATCAGCCCCGAAGCCAGCATACAATTGTTTGAAGCATACACCAGTTAAGCATGATGCATAAGTAGGTAGGAAGCAACAATTGGTACTACATGTATGTTGCATTACTGATGAAGAGAATGTTTACATTTGAATGGTATAGACAAATTTAAAACAAATTTTGTAGGCTAAAGTATGGAAACAAACTATCTAAGACAAAGAAACAAAAATGTAGCATCATATGGGAGCATGGTATGTTTCAATGGTGATAACAAGGCGAATAACTAAATTGTAAAGTAAAATAAGGCACATGAAGAATTTCTAGCAAAACTATCTATATTGTAGAAGCATTTGTAGTACACTTTGGAAGCTTCATATATAGGAAGCATGTAAAATAACTGGTAAAAACGATTATTGTAGCAGGACAATGTAAGCAAGAATAAGCTGTAAGCACTAGTCTACTAAAAATTGGATAAGGAAAAAAATAGAGAATAGGATCGAAATATTTATGCAAGATAACTTAAACTCAGAAACTGTTGGGGTACAATATCAGAGCCCAAGATAGCAGATGTAGCTATGTCAAATTTCGACATAGTATGATAGTAGCGTACACGATGAAAAGTACAATATTACTGCCAGAGAATGAAGCAACAACCCAAGAAAGCACATGTAGCTATGTCATTTTTTCTTAGATTAGGAAAAAATGTACCTGGAAATCTGTACTTGGGTTGGGGGGACATCATTAAGGATTGGTGAATAATAAAACTAAACATATGAAGTTTTTGAAGGACATGTCATCAGACGTTATGCGTAGAAGCAGCAGCATCAGGTTTTGTATGTTAATGAAGACTCAGAATTGTCTATTCTTTCCTACAAGTAGCCCATTTCTGAAAGCAACCAAATGGATCCAATCAGGATAACCAATTCATGGCAGCAATCTCTTTTTTTGGGATTGTTTATTTTAGTAATCTCACGAACACACACAAAAGGTACAAACTAACCTCCCTACACAAAACACAACATAAGAGCATCTCCAACAGACGCACAACGGGCGGCGCGCTAAAAAACATTATACAGCGCCGGAAAGGCGCCGCGGTGCGCTGGCTCCAGCGGTCGCACTACAATATAGCGCGCCCGAGCCGCTCCAACAGACGCGCTAAACTTCAGCGCGCGCGCAGCCAGCGATTGCCATATGTTGCAATTTGGAGACAATATGGTGATATTTCAAACATCAAAACAGGACATAGCTGTTGGGGAACGTTGCAGAAAATTAAAATTTTTCCTACGGTTTCACCAAGATCCATCTATGAGTTCATCTAAGCAACGAGTCAAGGGAGTGAGTTTACATCTACATACCACTTGTAGATCACGAGCGGAAGCTTGCAAGGGGATGGTGATGATGGAGTCGTACTCGAACGTGATTCGGATCACCGATGTCCAAGTGTTGAACGGACAGCACCTCCGCATTCAACACACGCACGGGACGGGAGACGTCTCCTCCTTCTTGATCCAGCAAGGGGGAAGGAGAGGTTGAGGAAGGCAGCTCCAACGGCAGCACGACGGTGTGGTGTAGTTGGTGCAGCAGTACTTCGACAGGGCTTCGCCAAGCGCGTACGGAGGAGGAGAGGTGTTGGGGAGGGGAGGGGCTGCGCCTTGAGTTGTGTCTTGTAGCCCTCCCCTCACCCCTCTATATATAGGAGGAGAGGGGCAAGGGGGCCGGCCCTCTAGGGGAAACCCTAGAGGGGGGCGGCGGCCAAAGGGTGGGGGGCTTGCCCCCCAAGCAAGGGGGGTGCGCCCCCTTTAGGGTTTCCCCCCCAACCCTAGGCGCATGGGCCCAAGGGGGGGGCGCCAAGCCCACCAGGGGCTGGCTGCTATCCCTACGCAGCCCAAGTGGCCCCCCGGGAGGGGTGGCCCCTCCCGATGGACCCCCGGAACCTTTCCGGTGGTCTCGGTACAATACCGGTATGACCCCAAAACTTTCCGGTGCCCGTTTAACAACTTCCCATATATAAATCTTTACCTCCGGACCATTCCGGAACTCCTCGTGACGTCCGGGATCTCATCCGGGACTCCGAACAACTTTCGGTAATCACATACTAGTCTTCCTAATAACCCTAGCGTCACCGAACCTTAAGTGTGTAGACCCTACGGGTTCGGGAGACATGCAGACATGACCGAGACGCTCCGGTCAATAACCAACAGCGGAATCTGGATACCCATGTTGGCTCCCACATGCTCCTCGATGATGCCATCGGATGAACCACGATGTCGAGGATTCGATCAAACCCCGTATACAATTCCCTTTGTCAATCGGTACATTACTTGCCCGAGACCCGATCATCGGTATCCCAATACCTTGTTCAGTCTCGTTACCGGCAAGTCACTTTACTCGTACCGTAATGCATGATCCCGTGGCCAACACCTTGGTCAACTTGATCTCATTATGATGATGCATTACCGAGTGGGCCCAGAGATACCTCTCCGTCATACGGAGTGACAAAATCCCAGTCTCGATCCGCATAAAACAATAGATACTTTCGGAGATACCTGTAGTGCACCTTTATAGTCACCCAGTTACGTTGTCACGTTTGATACACCCAAAGCACTCCTACGGTATCCAGGAGTTACACGATCTCATGGTCGAAGGAAGAGATACTTGACATTGGCAAAGCTCTAGCAAACGAACTATACGATCTTTGTGCTATGCTTAGGATTGGGTCTTGTCCATCACATCATTCTCTAATGATGTGATCCCGTTATCAACGACATCTGATGTCCATAGCCAGGAAACCATGACTATCTATTGATCACAACGAGCTAGTCAACTAGAGGCTCACTAGGGACATATTGTGGTCTATGTATTCACACGTGTATTACGATTTCCGGATAATACAGTTATAGCATGAATAAAAGACAATTATCATGAACAATGAAATATAATAATACTTTTATTATTGCCTCTAGGGCATATTTCCAAAAATAGCATAGTTGAAATCACCCAAACAAGTTCATGACCACATCATCATCCAACCAAGTTCAAAATCCGAACCAAGTTCATGACATAAAAGTTCGCACAAACGAATGGCACATCAAGAATCATGCCGCATCCTTGTCTTCGTCCTCCTCTTCCTTCGATTCATCATCCTCATCCGAAGACGATTCTTCCTCCTCTTCATTGTCGCGCGCCGCATCATCATGTGAAGCTCGAAAGGTGTTGGCAAGATCTTCAAAGGCATCATGCAAAGGTGTGTGATGAGGCACACCGAAAGACATTCCACCCATGCCGCCCGCAGGTACTCCCATGCCTCCCATGAGAGACGCAAAACTCATGCCTCGCATGGTAGCTCCGAAGCCACCCATGCCTCCCATGCCCCCCATGGTAGCTCTGAAGCCACCCATGCCGCCCATGGTAGCTCCAAAGCCACTGATGCCTCCCATGCCGCCCATGCCACCGCCACCCATGCCGCCCATGCCACCCATGCCGCCCATGCCACCCATGCCAACCATGGCTCTTTTTGGACCAAGACTTCTTCACGGGCAAGAGTGATGTACTCCTTTTGCTTCTCATCGAGGGTAGACGTGTCCATGAAGAACAAGTAATTCTCCCATTCCAACAACCTAGTTCGCTCCTCCATGGACAATTTCTTCTCCTCCAATGCCACCTTCCTCTCCTCGGCCGCCAACCTCCTCTCCTCAGCCGCGGCATCTTGGTTCCTTGCCATCTTCCTCACCTTGTTTGCTTCCTTTCTTGCCTTCACAATAGCTTCCATAGCATTTTTTAGCTCGTCATCTCCTTTCCTCTTCTTCTTTTCTTTTCCGTCTTTCTTGCATCCATCCAGTCTTTTTGGCTTGGAGTACGAAACTGAGTTTGGTGCAGGGCTTCTCTTACCGTCATCATTTGATGCTCCTCCTCATCATCATCCAAATCAATAGTTTGCTTGCGTTTGTTGCACTGCTCCTCATCATCGATAGCATCACGGGGCTTCCATTTCTCATCATCCTTCAATTCTTCATAGCAATGAGGCAAGGTAAATGGCCTCCCTTTTTTGATCTTCCCTTTCTTGGTCTTCTTCTCCTCTCCTTGGAATAAGTTTTGTGCAATAGTGAGCTACAAACAAAAAAACAAGTTAGCGCTAGAAACACCAAGAAGGAGCATGATGAACATGGAAGATTCGTGAAAGAAATGGCACTTACCCTATCTCTATCATTAGTGCCACGTGGGTTCAACTTGTCAATCGCCTTATGTGCGGCCGCCCACCTTTGACAATCTCGGTTGATTGTCGACCACCGGGAGCGAAGAGATCTTCCAGAGCAGTCAATTCCACTTTTGTTGTGTACATAAAAGTGTTCCTTCATTCGGAGCCAATATGCATCTCTACTTTGATCCCCTCCAATGGTGGGATCCCTTGACACTTGCAACCAAGTATTGCATAACAAGATGTCTTCGTCCATGGTGTAGTTGCCCCCTCTTCCTTTCGGTGCATCGACGATGCCCTCACCATCCTCGTCCACCTCAAAGTCTTGATCATCGAAATGCATCTCATTGGTTTGAGACCAATGGGAATTGTTGGAGCCAACACCCATACTTGACATATATGCCTCATCATTGAAACTACAAAGTATATACAACAAAGCAAATAAGCTATCCATATGTATCCATTCAAACCACCACAACAACAAAAAGTTGGCGAAATTTTACCTTGCGGGAATTTCATCGAACACCTTGTGCGCGTTTGCCACCGGCTCAACAAGTAAGCTCGCCGGCGCTTCATTCATCACATGCCCTGCAAGCTTCTTCTATCGCCTAGAGGAGTCGTCCGCCACCTTGTTCTTCTTCACGGACACCTTGCCCTTCTTCGCCGGCGTCACGCAACCTTCTTCTTGTAGACTCGTGTTGGGCCTCCAAGCGAAGAGTTTTGTAGGACGGTAGCAAATTTCCCTCAAGTAGATGACCTAAGGTTTATCAATCCGTGGGAGTCGTAGGATGAAGATGGTCTCTCTCAAACAACCCTGCAACCAAATAACAAAGAGTCTCTTGTGTCCCCAGCACACCCAATACAATGGTAAATTGTATAGGTGCACTAGTTCGGCAAAGAGATGGTGATACAAGTGTAATATGGATGGTAGATATGGGTTTTTGTAATCTGAAAATATAAAAACAGCAAGGTAGTGATGTCTACTACACAACCTTCTTCTTGTAGACGTTGTTGGGCCTCCAAGTGCAGAGGTTTGTAGGACAGTAGCAAATTTCCCTCAAGTGGATGACCTAAGGTTTATCAATCCGTGGGAGGCATAGAATGAAGATGGTCTCTCTCAAACAACCCTGCAATCAAATAACAAAGAGTCTCTTGTGTCCCCAACACACACAATATAATGGTAAATTGTATAGGTGCACTAGTTCAGCGAAGAGATGGTGATACAAGTGCAATACGGATGGTAGATATAGGTTTTTGTAATCTGAAAATATAAAAACAGCAAGGTAACTAATGATAAAAGTGAGCGTAAACGGTATTGCAATGGTAGGAAACAAGGCCTAAGGTTCATACTTTCACTAGTGCAAGTTCTCTCAACAATAATAACATAGATAGATCATATAACAATCCCTCAACATGCAACAAAGAGTCACTCCAAAGCCACTAATAGCGGAGAACAAACAAAGAGATTATGGTAGGGTACGAAACCACCTCAAAGTTATCATTTCTGATCGATCTATTCAAGAGTCCGTAGTAAAATAACACGAAGCTATTCTTTCCGTTCAATCTATCATAGAGTGCGTACTAGAATAACACCTCAAGACACAAATCAACCAAAACCCTAATG
>NC_041387.1:440263180-440325005 GCF_002162155.2 Triticum dicoccoides
TACACACAACACCAAAGGCCCAAATATATCAGCAAAAAGGGAAAAGGATACACAGCCCACCGTGGATGGAAGACAAGGAGTTGGAAGCAATACGCACGACCGACGCAGCGCCGCTGCGGCGTGTCCCAGGTCAATCTTCTCGTTCTTGCAATCCACCGATCCGAAAAACCTGCTCGCTGCCGCCGGCCGCTTCTATAGTCTATCCTCTATCTAATCTCTCCATCTGTTCTGTTCAGAAGGGAAGGCCTCCGTCCCACTATCCCCGAGACCCAGATGCTCCCCTATGGCCCGACGTATTCCAGCCGGCCGGCCACACTGATGAGCGACCAAACAAGGAAGAAAGGTCAGTTTTTTTTGCAGCACCAGCATTAGATTAATTTCTGTCTTGGAATCTAATTGTAAGAATATAGACATTAAATACTAATTAGAATTTTTTATTGTCCAATTGTGTTCTGTAGACATGAAGAGGAAGAGAGCTCAATCAATCCATACTTTTTTCAAGCCAATTGGTTCAAGCTCTTAGCCATGTGAACATGGTAATGGTGCTAATACAAATGATGTGCAGCCTAGTGAAGAGAACAACCCTAGTCGTGCTGAAGGTGATGCTCAAGATGTTCCAGTGCCAGAAGTTACAGAAGAAGCTACAGTCATAACCACAAAATACGATCGAGACCCAGGGAGGCGCCCTCAAATTTGGCAACTCCCTCCAGAAAAGCAAGATGATGCTAGGCGTTTTTATATATGTGAGGGGGCCTATCAGCCCGAATTGGAAAATTATGAATATAATGAAAGAAGTGTTGTTCGTCGGTGATTCCAAAAAGATTGGTACACAAATTTTTGGTGGTTGGAATATTCGACTGATACAAAATGTGCCTATTGCTTGCCTTGTTTTCTCTTTTCGAAGAAGCCAGTTGGGAAGTGTGGTTCAGACACATTCACTGTCAAAGGATTTGATAAGTGGAAGAAGGTTAACAATGGAAAAGAATGTGCTTTTCTCAAACATATGTGCACTACTCCCAGCTCTGCTCATAACTTTGCAGTTTGGTGTTACGAAAATCTGAAAAATAATCCAACTCATATTGACAAGGTGATGAAAAAGCAAACTAAGAAAATGGTTCTTGATGCAAGACTGAGGCTTAAGACTTCTATTGATGCCATGAGGTAAGCAACACATATTTAGTTTAAGACAATTTTCTTTATACATTATATCTAATAATTATTCTCTATTGATTGCATCAGGTGGTTAATGTTCCAAGCATGTCCATTTAGAGGAAATGATGAATCCGAGGATTCCAAGAATCAAGGTAATTTCAAGGAAATGATTAAGCTTTTGGCTTCTTATAATAAGGATGTACAAGAAGTTGTACAGAATGCTCCTAGAAATGCAAAGTCGCCTCCTCAACTATTCAGAAGGAAATTGCTAGCATAATTTCACGAAAAGTGCAAACCTCAATTAAAGAAGAAATGGGTAATTGCAAGTTTGCAATACTGGTTGATGAATGTCGGGATGAGTCTAAAAAAGAGCAGATGGCAGTAGTTGTTCGGTTTGTGAACATAGAAGGGTTGATAAGGGAGCGTTTCCTTGATCTTGTTCATGTTAGTGATACTTGTGCTTTGACTCTCAAAAATAAAATCATTGCTGTCCTAGTTGATAATGGGTTGAATGTTCAAGATATTAGAGGCCAAGGGTACAATGGAGCAAGCAATATGAGAGGGGAGTGGAATGGGATAAAGGCTCTAATTCTCCAAGAGTGTCCTTATGCTTATTATATCCATTGTCTAGCTCATCAACTCCAATTGGCTTTGGTTGCCGCTTCAAGGGAAGTAAATGAGGTTCACAATTTTTTCCAACATGCAAATTTTGTTGTGAATACAGTTAGTGCATCTCCCAAACGTAATGATGAGTTACTAGAAAACCAGGCAGCTGAAATTGCTAGAGAGATTGAATTGGGAGAGCTTGACACTGGAAGAGGGGCTAATCAAATAGGATCTTTACAAAGGGCCGGGGACACGAGATGGAGTTCACACTATAAGTCAATCAAAAGTTTGCTCAAGATGTTTGCTGCAACTATTTCAGTTCTAAGAAGTGTAGCAACTGATCGCTCAGCTACAAGGAATTCAAGAGGAGACGCTGCAGGTGCCTTGAAGATATTAAACACATTTGATTTTGTCTTCATTCTGCACCTAATGGAAAGAATTATGAAAATCATGGATATCTTGTGTGTGAAACTTCAAAATAAAAGTTTGGATATTGCTAATGCACTTGATTGTGTTTCTAACACAAAGTCGTTGCTTGCTGAACTGAGAGAAGATGGACGGGAAAGTCTTTTTGAAGATGTCAAATCATTTTGTGTTAAACATGAGAATGATATCCCAGACATGGATGAAAGGTATGTCTCTTTCCCTATCTGTATGTTCATTACATTCCAACGTAGAGATTTAGTCACTTACAAACTTACTCATTATTGTCTAAATCATGCAACTAATTCATGTTTTTCATATATATTGCAATTATAGGTATGTTGATGTAATAAAATCAAGAAATAAGCATGATAACACCACTGTTATCCATCATTACAAAGTAGATGTGTTTAATGTTGCAATAGATCAACAAGTGATAGAGTTGAATGATCGATTCAGTTCTCAAGTTACAGAGCTTCTAGATCTTTGTTCATCATTGGACCCTAGACATGATGCCTTCGACAAGTCCAAGATATGCACTCTAGTGGAAAAATTCTACCCTGCTGATTTTTCTAGTCAAGAAAGAGATCGGTTGGAGTGTGAATTACCACATTTCTAGCTTGATACATTGAACCATCCAGAGATCAAAAATTGCAAATCACTTGCTAATATGACAAAAGGAATAATTAAAAATGGTAAGTCTTCTGATTATCCTATGGTTGAGAGGTTGTTACGATTAGTAATAACTCTTTCGGTGTCAACTGCAACAGCAGAGCGAGCCTTTTCCGCAATGAAACTTGTCAAGACACGTCTTCGAAGTAAATTGGGAGATGATTTTCTTCGTCATTGCACTATAGTCTACATTGAGAAGGAAATAGCAGCCAAGTTTAGCTCCGACAATATTATTGAGATATTTGATACTGGTGCTCGTAAATCCGACTTCAAATTAATAGATATGTAATTTTTATTCTTATTGTGGAGCAACAGACGTACATTGACTATTTTTATCTTCCAATATTTACTAAGTTATGTGACTATGTATCCAAAGATTTTGATGTTTTTATTTCTTGCCCCCCTATCTCTATTTTCCGGCTTCATCCCTGATTGTCACGTCAAGTATCCGTGGGTATGATTATACGATTTGCATCACACAATCTCAGATTCATCTATTCAACCAACACAAAGTACTTCAAAGAGTGCCCCCAAGTTTCTACCGGAGAGTCAAGACGAAAATGTGTGCCAACCCCTATGCATAGATTCATTGAACCCGCAAGGTGATCACCAAAACATACATCAAGTAGATCACGTGAATATCCCATTGTCACCACAGATAAGCACGACAAGACATACATCAAGTGTTCTCAAATCCTTAAAGACTCAATCCGATAAGATAACTTCAAAGGGAAAACTCAATCCATTACAAGAGAGTAGAGGGGGAGAAACATCATAAGATCCAACTATAATAGCAAAGCTCGCGATACATCAAGATCGTGCCATAGAGAGAACACGAGAGAGAGAGAGAGAGAGAGAGAGAGAGAGATCAAACACATAGCTACTGGTACATACCCTCAGCCCCGAGGGTGAACTACTCCCTCCTCATCATAGAGAGCGCCGGGATGATGAAGATGGCCACCGGTGAGGGATTCCCCCTCCGGCAGGGTGCCGAAACTGGCTCCAGAGAAGTTTTTTTGGTGGCTATAGAGGCTTGCGGCGGCAGAACTCCCGATCTATTATTCGCTTCGAAGTTTTTAGGGTATATGGGAATATATAGGCGAAAGAAGTCGGTCAGGGGAGCCACGAGGGGCCCACGAGGGTGGAGGGCGCGCCCAGGGGGGTGGGCACGCCCCCCTGTCTCGTGGCCTCCTCCAAGCTTCCCTGACTTGCACTCCAAGTCCCCTGGATTGATTCCGTTCCAAAAATAATGCTCCCAAAGGTTTCATTCCGTTTGGACTACGTTTGATATTCCTTTTCTTCGAAACACTGAAATAGGCAAGAAAACAACAATATGGGCTGGGCCTCCGATTAATAGGTTAGTCCCAAAAATAATATAAAAGTGTATAATAAAGCCCATAAACATCCAAAACGGATAATAATATAGCATGAATGCTTCATAAATTATAGATACGTTGGAGACGTATCATGTACCAAGTAATAAAATTGAGCGAAAATGGTATTGCAATGCTTGGAAACAAGGCCTAGGGTTCATCCTTTCACTAGTGCAAGTTCTCTCAACAATGATAACATAATTAGATCATATAACAATCCCTCAATGTGCAACAAAGAGTCACTCCAAAGTCACTAATAGCGGAGAACAAACTAAGAGATTATTGTAGGGTACGAAACCACCTCAAAGTTATTCTTTCTGATGGATCTATTGGGCTATTCCTATAAGTGTCACAAACATCCCTAGAGTTTGTACTAAAATAGCACCTCAAGACACACATCAACCAAAACCCTAATGTCACCTAGATACTCCAATGTCACCACAAGCATCTGCGGGTTTGATTATACAATATGCGTCACACAATCTCAAATTCATCTATTCAAACCAACACAAAGAACTTCAAACAGTGCCCCAAAGTTTCTACCAGAGAGTCAAGACGAAAATGTGTGCCAACCCATATGCATAAGTTCACAAGGTCACAGAAACCCGCAAGTTCATCACCAAAACATACATCAAGTGGATCACGTAAATATCCCATTGTCACCACAGATAAGCACATGCAAGACATACATCAAGTGTTCTCAAATCCTTAAAGAGTCAATCCGATAAGATAACTTCAAATGGAAAACTCAATCCATTACAAGAAGGTATAGGGGAGAAACATCATAAGATCCAACTATAATAGCAAAGCTCATGGTACATCAAGATCATGCCAAATCAAGAACACGAGAGAGAGGGAGATCAAACACATAGCTACTGGTACATACCGTTAGCCCCGAGGGTGAACTACTCCCTCCTCGTCATGGAGAGCGCCGGGATGATGAAGATGGCCACCGGTGATGGTTTCCCCCTCCGGCAGGGTGTCGGAACAGGTTCCCGATTGGGTTTTGGTGGCTACAGAGGCTTGCGATGGCGAAACTCCCGATCTAGGTTTATTTCTGGGGGTTTCTATATTTATAGGATTTTTTGGCGTCGAGAACAAGTCAGGGGGTCCACGAGGTGCCCACAAGACCGGAAGACGCGCCCTAGGGGGGCGCCCTCCATCCTTGTGGTGGCCTCGATACTCTTCTGGCCCAACTATTTTGCTTCAGGGGCTTCTTCTGGTCCATAAAAAATCACCGTAAATTTTCAGGTCATTTGGACTCCGTTTGGTATTCCTTTTCTGTAAAACTCAAAAACAAGGAAAAAACAGAAACTGGCACTGGGCTCTAAGTTAATAGGTTAGTCCCAAAAATAATATAAAATAGCATATAAATGCATATAAAACATCCAAGATGGATAATATAATAGCATGGAACAATCAAAAATTATAGATACATTGGAGACGTATCAAGCATCCCCAAACTTAATTCCTGCTCGTCCTCATTGTTGGTAAATGATAAAAGCAGAATTTCTGGTGTGGAATGCTACCTAACATATTTATCAATCTAATCTTCTCTATTGTGGCAAGAATATTCAGATCCATAAGATTCAAAAAAAAGTTTAATATTGACATAAAAACAATAATACTTCAAGCATACTAATAAAGCAATCATGTCTTCTAAATATAACATGGCCAAAGAAAGTTATCCCTACAAAATCATATAGTCTAGCTATGCTCCATCTTCATCACACAAAATATTCAAATCATGCACAACCCCGACGACAAGCCAAACAATTGTTTCATACTTTTGAAGTCTCAAACTTTTTTAACTTTCACACAATACATGAGCGTGAGCCATGTACATAGCACTATAGGTGGAATAGAATATGGTGGTTGTGGAGAAGACAAAAAGAAGGAGATAGTCTCGCATCAACTAGGCGTATCAACGGGCTATGGAGATGCCCATCAATAACGTGAGTGAGTAGGGATTGCCATGCAACGGATGCACTAGAGCTATAAGTTTATGAAAGCCCCAAAAAAACTAAGTGGGAGTGCATCCAACTCGCTTGCCCATTAAGACCTGGGGCAATTTGAGGAAGCCCATCATTGGAATATACAAGCCAAGTTCTATAATGAAAATTCTCACTAGTATATGGAAGTGACAACATAGCAGACTCTCTATCATGAAGATCATGGTGCTACTTTGAAGCACAAGTGTGGTAAAAGGATAGTAACATTGCCCCTTCTCTCTTTTCTTTCATTTTTTATTTTGGGCCTTCTCTCTTTTTTTGGCCTCTTTTTTTCTTTTTTTTTCTTTTTCGTCCGGAGTCTCATCCCGACTTGTGGGGGAATCATAGTCTCCATCATCCTTTCCTCACATGGGATAATGCTCTAATAATGATGATCATCAAACTTTTGTTTACTTACAACTCAAGAATTACAACTCAATACTTAGAACAAAATATGACTCTATATGAATGCCTCCGGTGGTGTACCGGGATGTGCAATGAATCAAGAGTGACATGTATGAAAGAATTATGAACGGTGGCTTTGCCAGAAATATGATGTCAACTACATGATCATGCAAAGCAATGTGACAATGATGAAGCATGTCATAATAAACGGAATGGTGGAAAGTTGCATGGCAATATATCTCAGAATAGCTATGGAAATGCCATAATAGGTAGGTATGGTGGCTGTTTTGAGGAAGGTATATGGTGGGTGTAAGGTACCGACGAAAGTTGCGCGGTACTAGAGAGGCTAGCAATGGTGTAAGGGTGGGAGTGCGTATAATCCATAGACTCAACCTTAGTCATAAAGAACTCGCATACTTATTGCAAAAATCTATTAGTCATCGAAACAAAGTGCAACATGCATGCTCCTAGGGGGATAGATTGGTAGGAAAAGGCCACCGCTCGTCCCCGACCGCCACTTATAAGGAAGACAATCAATAAATAAATCATGCTCCGACTTCATCACATAACAGTTCACCATACGTGCATGCTACAGGAATCACAAACTTTAACACAAATATTTCTACAAGCCTCAATTACTCACTATCATGACCCTAATATCACCATCTTTATATCTCAATACAATTATAAGGAATCAAACTTCTCATGGTATTCAATGCACTTTATATGAAGTTTTTATTATATTCCTCTTGGATGCCTATCATATTATGACTAAATTCATAACCAAAGAAAATTACCATGTTGTTTAAAGACTCTCAAAATAATATAAGTGAAGCATGAGAGTTCATCAATTTCTTCAAAATAAAACCACCGCCGTGCTCTAAAAAGATATAAGTGAAGCACTAGAGCAAATGACAAACTACTCCAAAAGATATAAGTGAAGATCAATGAGTACTTGAATAATTATGTGACTAAGTGAAGACTCTCTCTCATAAAGAAAATTTAGATCTTAAGTACTTTATTCAAATAGCAAGCAAAGAAAAATAAAATGACATTGCAAGGATAGCAGATATCATGTGAAGAAGCAAAAACTTAGGCTCAACCAAAACTGACCGATAGTTGTTGAAGAAGAAAGGTGGGATTCCAACCGGGCATCCCCAAGCTTAGATGCTTGAGACTTCTTGAAATATTAATTAGGGATGCCTTGGTAACCCCCAAGCTTGAGATCTTGTTTCTCCTTAATTCCTCTCATATCATAGTTTCTCGGAATCTTAAAAACTTCATGCACACAAAACTCAACAAGAACTCGTGAGATAAGTTAGTATAAATCCATGCAAAACCTTATCATTGTCTACTATAGAAAATCACTAAAATTATTATTTGATATTGCCTACTAAATGCCTCTGCATATTTAATACTCCTATCCTTAAATAGAATCATTAAACAACCAAACATATGCAAACAATGCAAACATAACATCAATCGGTCTAAACAGAACAGTCTGTAAAGAACTCAAAAAATTCTAAAAAATTAGGACAATGTAGGAAATTTGTTTGTAAATCATGTGTCAAAAATTTAGATCAAAATCTCGTTCCAGTGATTTTTAAAAATTCTTGGACTTAGAGAAAAGTTTCTTCTTTTGCACAAAATCAAGTCAACTATCATCCAGACTATCCAAATGCTTTACTTGGCACTTTATTGAAACAAAAGCTATAAAACATGATTACTACTGTAGCATAATCATGTCAACACACAAAACAGCAGGTAATAGTGTTGGGTTGTCTCCCAACAAGCGCTTTTCTTTAATGCCTTTCTAGCTAGGCATGATGATTTCAATGATGCTCACATGAAAGATAAGAATTGAAACATAATGGGAGCATCATGAAGCATATGACTAACACTTTTAAGTCTAACCCACTTCCTATGCATGGGGGATTTTGTGAGCAAACAACTTATGGGAACAATAATCAACTAGCATAGGAAGGCAAAACAAGCATAACTTCAAGATTTTCAACACATAGAGAGGAAACTTGATATTATTGCAATTCCTACAAGCATATATTCCTCCCTCATAATAATTTTTAGTAGCATCATGAATGAATTCAACAATATAACTATCACATAAAGCATTCTTTTCATGATCCACAAGCATAGAAATTTTACTACTCTCCACATAAGCAAAATTCTTCTCATTCATAGTAGTGGGAGCAAACTCAACAAAATAACTATCATGCGAGGCATAATCCAATTGAAAATTAAAATCAAGATGATAAGTTTCATGGTTATCATTATTCTTTATAGCATACATGTCATCACAATAATCATCATAGATAGCAACTTTGTTCTCATAACCAATTGGAACCTCTTCCGAAATAGTGGATTCATCACTAAATAAAGTCATGACCTCTCCAAATCCACTTTCATCAAAATAATCATCATAAAAAGGAGGCATGATATTATCATAATAAGTTTTCTAATCCAAACTTGGGGGACTAAAAATATCATATTCATCAAACATAGCATCCCCAAGCTTGTAGCTTTGCATATCATTAGCATCGTGGATATTCAAGGAATTCATACTAACAACATTGCAATCATGCTCATCATTCAAATAATCAGTGCCAAACATTTTATTGACTTCTTCCTCTAACAGTTGAGCACAATTTGCCTTTCCATCATTTTAGCGAAAGACATAAAAAAGATGAAGCATATGAGGCAACCTCAATTCCATTTTTTGTTGTAGTTTTCTTTTATAAACTAAACTAGTGATAAAACAAGAAACTAAAAGATTTGATTCCAAGATCTAAAGATATACCTTGAAGCACTAACCTCCCCGCCAACGGCGCCAGAAAAGATCTTGATGTCTACTACACAACCTTCTTCTGGTAGACTCATGTTGGGCCTCCAAGCGTAGAGTTTTTAGGATAGTAGCAAATTTACCTCAAGTAGATGACCTAAGGTTTATCAATCGATGGTAGGCATAGGATGAAGATGTTCTCTCTCAAACAATCCTGCAACCAAATAACAAAGAGTCTCTTGTGTCCCCAACACACCCAATACAATGGTAAATTGTACAGTGCACAACTTTGGCGAAGAGATGGTGATACAAGTGTAATATGGATGGTAGATATGGGTTTTTTGTAATCTGAAAATATAAAAACAACAAGGTAGAAAGTAACAAAAATGAGCAAAAACGGGATTGCAATGCTTGGAAACAAGGCCTAGGGTTCATACTTTCACTAGTGCAAGTTCTCTCAACAATGATAACATAATTAGATCATATAACAATCCCTCAACATGGAACAAAGAGTCACTCCAAAGTCAGTAATAGCGGAGAACAAATGAAGAGATTATTGTAGGGTACGAAACCACCTCAAAGTTATTCTTTCTGATTGATGTATTGGGTATTCCTATAAGTGTCACAAACAACCCTAGAGTTCGTACTAAAATAACACCTTAAGACACAAATCAACCAAAACCCTAATGTCACCACAAGTATCCAAGGGTTTGATTGTACTATATGCATCACACAATCTCAGATTCATCTATTCAAACCAACACAAAGAACTTCAAAGAATGCCCCAAAGTTTCTACTGGAGAGTCAAGACAAAAACGTGTTACAACCCCCATGCGTAAGTTCACAAGGTCACAGAACCCGCAAGTTGCACCAAAACATACATCAAGTGGATCACGTGAATATCCCATTGTCACCACAGATAAGCACATGAAAGACATACGTCAAGTGTTCTCAAATCCTAAAAGACTCAATCCGATAAGATAACTTCAAAGGGAAAACTCAATCCATTACAAGAAGGTATAGGAGGAGAAATATCATAGGATCCAACTATAATAGCAAAGCTCGTTGTACATCAAGATCGTGCCAAATCAAGAACACGAGAGAGAGGGAGGAGGGAGAGAGAGAGAGAGAGAGAGAGAGAGAGAGATCAAACACATAGCTACTGGTACATACCCTCAGCCCCGAGGGTGAACTACTCCTCGTCATGGAGAGCGTCGGGATGATGAAGATCGCCACCGGTGATGGTTTCCCCCTCCGGCAGGGTGCCGTAACAGGGTCGTGATTGGGTTTTGGTGGCTACAGAGGCTTGCGGCGGCGAAACTCCTGATCTAGGTTTATTTCTGGGGGTTTCTATATTTATAAGAATTTTTGGCGTCGAGAACAAGTTAGGGGTCCACGAGGCACCCACAAGACCGGAGGACGCGCCCTAGGGGGCGTGCCCTCAATCCTTGTGGTGGCTTCGTGACTCTTCTAGCCCAAATCTTTTGCTTGGGGGCTTCTTCTGGTCCAAAAAAATCACTGTAAATTTTCAGGTCATTTGGACTCCGTTTGGTATTCCTTTTCTGTAAAACTCAAAAACAAGGAAAAAAACAGAAACTGGCACTGGGCTCTAAGTTAATAGGTTTGTCCTAAAAATAATATAAAATAGCATATATATGCATATAAAACATCCGAGATGGATAATATAATAGCATGGAACAATAAAAAATTATAGATACTTTGGAGACGTATCAGGCACCGGCGTGATATGTCTCCAACGTATCTATGATTTTTCTTATTGTTCCATGTTGTTATATTATCAATCTTGAATGTTTTACAAACATTTTATAGCAACTTTATATCTTTTTTGGGAATAACCTATTGACATAGTGCATAGTGCCAGTTGATGTTTTTTGCTTATTTTTTACTTCGCAGAAAATCAATACCAAATGGAGTCCAAATGTGGCGGAACTTTTTGGAGATTTTTTTGGACCAGAAGACACACGATGGGCCAAGGAAGTAGCAGAGGGGGGCTCCGAGAGGAGCACAACCCACCTGGGCACGCCAGGGGGCCCAGGCGCGCCCTGGTGGGTTGTGCCCACCTCGGCCACCTCCTGCACTGCCTTTTGATCTATAAATACTCTGAAAATCCAAAAACCCTAGGAGAGCCGACAAAATCCAGAAACCACAGCTCCAATCTAGACACCATCACGGAGGGGTTCATCATCCTCATTGGTGCCTCTCCAGTGATGCGTGAGTAGTTCATTATAGACCTTCAGGTCCGTAGTCAATAGCTAGATGGCTTCCTCTCTCTCTTTTGATTCTCAATACAATGGTCTCTTGGAGATCCATTTGATGTAATTCCTCCTTTTGCAGTGTGTTTGTTGGGATCCGATGAAATTTGAGTTTATGATTAGATCTATGTTTTTATCCATGAAAGTTATTTGAGTCTTTTGATATCTTATATGCATGATTACTTATAGCCTCGTATTTCTTCTTCGAATTTTTGTTTAGCTAGGCCAACTTGATCTATTTATCTTGCAATGGGAAGAGGTGCTTTGTGATGGGTTCGATCTTACGGTGCTTGATCCCAGTGACAGAAGGGGAAACGACACGTATGTATCGCTGCTATTAAGGATAACAAGATGGGGTCTACTTCTACATAAATAGATCTTGTCTACATCATGTCATCATTATTATTGCATTACTCCATTTTTCATGAACTTAATACACTAGATGCATGCTGGATAGCGGTTGATGTGTGGAGTAATAGAAGTAGATGCAGGTAGGAGTCGGTCTACTAATCTTGAACGTGATGCCTATATAATGATCATTGCCTGCATATCGTCATAATTATTTGAAGTTTTATCAATTGCCCAATAGTAATTTGTTTACCCATCATATGCTATTTTTCTCGAGAGAAGCCACTAGTGAAATCTACGGCTCCTAGGTCTATTTTCTCATTATATACTTTCAGATCTATATTGCTATTTGCCTTTTTATTTATTTGCATATTTTATTTTCAGATCTATATTATCAAAAACCCAAAAATACCACGATGAATTTTATTTGCCCTTATTTGCATTTATCCAATCTACTATTATTTTATCTATCTTTTTACCCGGGAGGGATTGACAATCCCTCTTACACGTAGGGTTGCAAGTATTTGTTCTTTGTGTGCAGGTACCGTTTACATAGTGTTGTGTGGTTCTCCTACTAGTTTGATAACCTTAGTCTCATCACAAGGGAAATACCTACCGTAATTGTGCTGCATCATCACTTCCTCTTTTCGGAAATACCGATGTAGTTCAAGCCGCATCACGGCGCGACACCACCCGCGGCCGAGGTCATCCGTGGCGGCACGAAAAGACCGCGCGCGATGTCGGTGCTTGGAGGAGCACCGGCGGAGGCGAAGCCAAAGCTCCGCGCGCTAGGGTTGGCGGCGGCGGAGGGGTTCCGGGTGTAGGAAGGGGTGAGGGGGATGTCGGCGCGTTCTTCCATTGTGCGAATTCGCCAGGGGCGGTGCGAATGGAGCGAAAGCGGCGCGGCGAAGAGGGTGCGGCGCGGGCACTTGAGTGTGCAGCGCGCAGGAGCGGACGCAGCAAATAAATGGCGCGCGATGGCATTTCGGACCACGCGTTGAACTCTTTATGCCGCACGTGCGGTTATTGCGCCTCCGCTGTAGCTCCCGGACGGTTGCACGCACGCTAAAAACCCAAAATTTTCAGCGTGGCGCTTATATAGCGTGGTTGTTGGAGATGCTCTAAGTTTCAGTAACCTCCGCGGTCCGCCCAATTTTCCTGCATAGGACGACTTCACATTACCACAGAAATATTATATTATAAGCCATCTTTCACATATTGTCAGTGCTTATTATCTAGAACAAATTTCACCACTGTATAAATCTGAGATGTAGGAACGTTGTTCAATTTCTAGAAAAGAAAATACCACATCGGAACTTTTTCCAGATGTTCGTGTAGTAAACCTTTAGTTACCTCTGTACATCACTGGACTCGGATAGGTAGCAATCAGTTACCTTAGCACTGTTTGCCATAAGGCAGGGTGTAGAAGATGATGATTCTGGTTCGAATGTCATCGCATTAAGAGATTCCTTGTAATCCTCAAACCAAGGATCATGACAGGTTCGATGACCTTCATAGACCTCAGAGAGACGGTCCCAGATTAGCTTCGCGTGATTGAGATGCATGACGTTCCTGAACTGATTTCGGGACAGACTGGAGCAGATGACATCCTTCGCTGTGAGGTTAAGTAGAGTGTACTTGCGAATGTCATCAGCCTCCGCCATCTTGCATAGATCGGCAAGACCAATCTCAGTGACGGTCCATAGTTCGCTGTCCATAGCCATGAGTCGCTTTTTCATCATGGCCTTCCACTGAGGATACTCATGACCGTCAAAGATGGGACATGATACATTTCTCAATCCTGCAGTCGACATAATTAAAACTCCAGGTGGTTAAACCAAAATCACATAGAACAAGGGAGTACCTTGCTCTGATACCAATTGAAAGTGCGTGATATCGACTAGAGGGGGGGTGAATAGGCAATTTTTATGAATTCTTCACTGAGGAATTTGCTGGTGAGGAAATTCCTAAATGAAGAACTACTAGCAGCAGAATAAGTACTCAAATGTAAACATAATAGAACACAAGCATGGTCATTGAGGGAGTCCTGGACTAGGGGGTGTCCGGACAGCCGGACTATCATCGTCCGCCGGACTCCAAGACTACGAAGATACAAGATTGAAGACTCCGTCCCGTGTACGGATGGGACTTTCCTTGGCGTGGAAGGCAAGCTTGGCAATACGGATATGTAGATCTCCTACCATTGTAACCGACTCTGTGTAACCCTAGCCTCCTCCGGTGTCTATATAAACCGGAGGGCTTTAGTCCGTAGGACACAACATACATTAAAACAATCATACCATAGGCTAGCTTTAGGGTTTAGCCTCCTTGATCTCGTGGTAGATCCACTCTTGTACTACCCATATCATCAATATTAATCAAGCAGGACGTAGGGTTTTACCTCCATCGAGAGGGCCCGAACCTGGGTAAAAACACCGTGTCCCTCGTCTCCTGTTACCATCCGCCTAGACACACAGTTCGGGACCCCCTACCCGAGATCCGCCGGTTTTGACACCGACATTGGTGCTTTCATTGAGAGTTCCTCTGTGTCGTCACCGATAGGCCCGATGGCATCTTCAACCAACAACGCTGTCCAGGATGAGACTTTTCTCCCCGGATAGATCTTCTTATTCGGCGGCTTCGCACTGCGGGCTAATTCGCTTGGCCATCTAGAGCAGATCGAAAGCTACGCCCCTGGCCGTCAGGTCAGATTCGGAAGTCTAAACTTCACGGCCGATGCCCGCGGAGACTTGATCTTCGACGCACTCGAGCCATAGCCGAGCGCGCCGCACTGTTATGATGGGCAGGATTTAGCTCTGCCGCCGAACAGTACCTTGGTGGCCGCACACGATTCCGCCTCGGCCTTTAGTCCGGAGCCGATCGCCCAGATCAAGGGTCGGTGGATGGACACCACCTCGGGGGCTTCAACTTCCACGGTGATGGAGCCGAACACTAATCTTGTCCCTCACGAAACTCGTGATTCCGAGGTGCCGGACTCCTTGCCGGACTCCGAACCTCCCACACCCCCACCAATCAATTCGGATTGGGCGCCGGTTATGGAATTCACCGCCGCGGACATCTTCCAACACTCGCCCTTTGGCGACATCCTAAATTCGCTAAAGCATCTCTCGTTATCGGGAGAGTCCTGGCTGGATTATGGCCAAGACGGTTGGGGTACGGACGACGAAGAAATTTAGAGCCCACCCACCACCCACTTTGTAGCCACTGTCGACGATCTAACCGACATGCTAGACTATGACTCCGAAGACATCGACGGTATAGACGACGATGTCGGAGACAAACAAGAAACAGAGCCTATAGGGAACGGGAGGACCACCTCGTCATATGACATATACATGGTGGATACCCCAAAAGAGAGCGATAACAAGGACCAACGGGCCGCGGCAGAAGATAACCCCGCCGACAAACAACCAAAACGGCGGCGCAGACGCCGCCCTAAGTCCCGCCTCGACAACAACAACGCTCCTAAGGACCCCGCAATAAAGCAGGGCACACAAGCGGACGACGAACACACAGATAAGCAACCGTCCGAACAGGACGAGTCAGATAATCAGTCCAGGCCCGGCGAAAACGACAGTCCGGACGATCTCATGGCGGACACGCCGCCGGAGAGTAAAAACCTTCGGAAAAGACTCGTCAACACTGCAAGAAGCTTGAAGAAGGAAAAGCGGAAGCTCAAAACAGCGGAAGACACACTCAGAATGAGGTGGAGCAAAGTGCTCAAAACCGCGGATAAATACGGCAATGGCCACCAATCAAAGAGCTACCCAAAGCGCAAGCTGCTACCAAAATTCGACGAGGAGGCCATAGAGCCCCCACAGTCAAAAAATAAAGAGGTTGCCTGGTCGGATAGACGGCCAGATGATAGGCCAAATTCTGAAAGCGGCGCCGCGCATAAACCAACTAATGAACCTGGAAAGACAGACGGCCCAGCCAGGTCCATCTACGGGCCAAAGAAGAAGGCCCCAGGAAGCAAGGCAACACGTCAAGTGTCCGAAGATAGTGGCACACCCAAATACAGGGGCGCCGCACACCCACTATGTTTCACCAATGAGGTGTTGGACCATGAATTCCCAGCAGGATTTAAACCAATAAACATAGAGGCCTACGATGGAACAACAGACCCTGGAGTCTGGATAGAAGATTACATACTACATATACACATGGCCAGAGGAGATGATCTCCACGCCATAAAATACCTACCCCTCAAGCTCAAAGGGCCAGCCTGTCATTGGCTTAAAAGCCTCCCAGAAAACACTGTGGGAAGTTGGGAAGAACTCGAGGACGCGTTTAGAGCAAATCTTCAAGGGACTTATGTCCGCCCTCCGGATGCAGATGATCTAAGTCATATGACTCAACAACCCGGAGAGTCAGCGCGCAAATTCTGGAACAGGTTTCTCACCAAAAATAACCAAATAGTCGACTGTCCGGACACCGAAGCCTTAGCAGCTTTTAAACACAATGTCCGAGACGAATGGCTTGCCAGACACCTCGGCCAAGAGAAACCGAGGACAATGTCTGTGCTAACAAGCCTCATGACCCGCTTCTGTGCGGGAGAGGACAGCTGGCTAGCAAGATGCAGCACCAACGACCCAAGTACATCTGAGATAAGAGATGGAAACGGAAAATCACGGCGCAAAAAAGAGCAGCGTCGGAATAAAGAGAAAAGCCCAAAGAGCACGGCAGTCAACGCCGGATTCAAAAGCTCGCGGCCAAACAACAAAACACCGCCTCTTAAGGATGACGGCGATGAGCTATCCAACTTAAACAAGATTTTGGGTCGGATATGTCAAATCCACAGTACCCCCGGAAGGCCTGCAAACCACACCCATAGGGATTGTTGGGTTTTTAAACAGTCCGGCCGACTAAACGCCGAACACAAGGGGCTCGACGCGTCAAGCGAAGACGATAAACCCCACCAGCAGAGCACCGGAAAACAAAAGACTTTCCCACAAGAGGTCAAAGCAGTAAATTCACTTCATGTGATAATACGGAAAAATAGTGCGACACTTTCTAAAAAGAGCCTCGCGCGGTCCAACCCAGCAGACCATAGAAATTGGATATCAAAACCAATCACTTTCGACCACCTGGACTATTCCAGAAGCGTTTGAAACGCGGGACGGACTGCCCTGATATTGAATCCCATAATCAACGGACTACAATTTACTAAAGTCCTAATGGACGGGGGCAGCGACTTAAACCTGCTGTATTCAAACACAATCCGTAAGATGGGGATAGACCCTACCAAAATTCGACACAGCCGCACTTCCTTCAAAGGAGTGACACCAGGCCCTTACGCCAAGTGCGCAGGCTCCCTATTACTAGAAGTTGTGTTCGGATCACCGAACAACTTTCGGCGCGAAAAGCTAATTTTTCATATCGTCCCATTTAAAAGTGGATATCAAGCACTCTTGGGATGAACGGCTTTTGTCCGTTTCAACGCCATACCGCATTACGCGTCTCTTACACTTAAGATGCCCGGTCCACGTGGCATCATTTCAGTGCTAGGGTCACTTAAAGACCCCGGACCCGGATAGACGAGTCCGGCTTCAGTAGGCTAGGGGCTCCCTAACCGCACACCCCTTCACAAGGGGTTGCGCGCACAAACAACCGCGGGTTCATTCAAACCCCGCTTTACTTATTTATATTTTTTCTTTCACACATAACTTTCTTCGCACGAATGGTTTTCAAACTAAGCGTTCCTCTCTTTTTACAGATGAACAACGTGCATACCCGTCCAAGATAACGGCACAACGGAGACACAGGCGCAGACGTGCAGTAGGGACCTGTTGCGAGGATTCTTTTCAGATTAAGACCCTGCGTAAACCTTTTTTACTGTCTCTTATTGTTATTCTCCCTTGATTTTTTTTCCTATAACCAAAGCGGAGCCTGATGTTTTGGCATCGGCCGCGTCAGAAGACCATGCCCGTACCTGGACACCAGGGGCTTAGGGCATTGTTCTGCCCATTATTATAAAGACCGAACACCTTAGGGAGTGTTCGGCGTCTCGAGTTAGGCATTATATGCATCAGCTCCGAATCATGTCTTTGGTCAAATGTTGGGTTTGCCCGGCTCCTTTGTTTTGCTGCCATACGTTCCGTATCATCGGCTAACGCGGCACCAGGAGAACTACTGCGATTGTGCCCCAGTTCGGCTGGGCGAGCACCTCAGTAGAGAAAGCCGAAAACTGACTGTCATGATATAGCGAGAGACTGGTCAACCACTCGATCGACTACCGGAATGTTTAGAATTCCCCGCTTTGACGAAGGACCATTTCCCGGTCAGGCACACACGCGCCCCGAACTCGGAGAAGTGCGGTGCCCCCAGGGGCTATATCATAGCCCCACCCTCGAACTCCACTGGCTAAGTGAAAGTGATAAAGCATTATAGTCCGGATTGCCTCGTTTGCTATGCTACCACCTCCTTAACAGGACCGAGACGTCGGATTAAGTGTGAAAACACGCTATTTTTGCGAACACTCCCGCACCTTGTGCGTGGGGGCTGAAGCCGAAGACTGCAATCTTTCAGGTTATACAAATGTATACGTAAACGGCCGCATAGGAGAAGTTTTACTACTTGGGATGCACAAGTAGAAAAAGCAGTTATAGCATAATCATCGTTTTACAAGCTAAAACGTTCATTTGAACGTGACATTTTTCGAGCACTGCGACTCTATTACACGAGCGCCACGCATAACTTCCCCGAAATAGTGCTCGGCGGGGAGCCCCCGAACCCCGGGCGACAACAGCGGTGGCATCCATCTCTGTCCAATGCGTCTTCACACGGGCAAGAGCCATCCGCGCGCCTTCGATGCAGGCCGACCGCTTCATCTCCTTGATATGCGGCACCGCTCCATGAAATTGCTGCAGTAAGCCGAAGTAGCTCAACGCCTTGGGCCTCTCTGGCTAGACATGAGCCACGATGTCAGTCATGGCAAGTCCGGACAATCTATTTAGCTCGGCCCATTCGGCCAACCGGTCGGTCAACGGAAGTGAGCGATCCGGACTATGGAATTGAGACCAAAATAGCTCTTCTGTCTTGTGATCCTTCTGGCTCCGGAAGTGCTCAACGGCATCAGCCGCACTTGCCGCTAAGTCCATATACGGATCCTCCGGACTCCATAGCTGGCCAAATTGAGCATACTTCTGATCCATAAACCGGCGTCGCAGCAGAAAAGGCTTGCCAGCCACGATATCTCCGGCCTGGTGCAGCTCCTCCTTCATGGCCCGCATTGCAGAACGGGCATCCTTGGCCTCGGCGGTGGCCTTCCTCAGGTCTTCCCGCTCCGATAAGCGCTCCTTTTCAAGAGCCTCATTGCGGTCGGCAGCATCTTTTAATTTTACGGCCAATTCGGCCATCTCTTCCCTGCTAAGGCAGTGTGCAGCCTTTTCGGCTTTCAACTCCTCGGCCGCCCTCAAGGCAGCCGCATCACTCCTTCGGGCTTGCTCCTTAGCTCGAGCAAGTTCGGCCCGAAGGCTCTCCACAGCAGCAGCACCGTCTGTATCACAGCATATAATTTATCAGAGGAGGGCTTTGACCCCCTTAATAAAGCGACTGCGGAGAACTCATTTACCTTGCGACTCGTCAAGTCGCCGGTTGACAAGTGCGATGTCCGCATCCGCCACGTCAAGTTGCCGCATTAACTCGGCAACTCCACTAGTCCGGCTAGCCCTCGGATTATCCGCCACCTGCATAGGAACGGCGGCATTCATTTCTTGCAATTTTGATCCTCGACACACTGTCGTCTTCGACAACCTACCGAGTCTTAGGGGCTACTATCTATACAGGGCGCACTCTTATGTGCAAAACTGTCAAAAAAGAAAAGGTGCGTCATTCTCGCGTACCTCGAATCCCGCCAGCAAACTCGTAGCGGCATTACGCAATCCGCTCTTGGCGGACGAAATCCTTCCAATCACCATACGCATCAAAGCACGGTGATCTTCTGAGATGGACGCCCTCTCAAGCAGATTCTTCAGTTCTCCCGGTCGGATACTAATAGGCGCCGAACTCTCCGGCCCCTCCGGACTCGGGGATACCCTCTGTGACGATACTTCAGGCTCGTCTACCTTATCTGACGGCACAGCAGACGGAGGCGTTTCGCTCTCCATCATCTCCGGAAGAAGGTCCCCCGAAGACGAACTCATCTGAGAAGGCTGCAAATCCGAACTGCAAGATAAAAATTTTGGTTACCCACAGAACCACAAATGGAGGTACTTTCTTACTAATAAACTCCCTTCTTCATACTCACGGCTCGTTGGAGGGCTGATCCTTTGGCGATGATTTTACGTCCGGATCCTCCCCGGACGCCGGACCCCCCGGTGAAGATCTCTTCCCTCGTATAGGGGCTTTGGCCTCCGGATCTTCAGATGCGGTCCTCTTCTCCTCCTGGAAGGAGGGGTTTTTGATTCCCCCCTCTTCAGACGCCCCTTTGGGCGAAATAATAGCTCCTCTATTTTCCCCATCGCCCCCTTCCATGGGCGCGACCTCCAACATTCTGACCAGCACGGGCTCCAGTGCGGTCTCTGGGAGGGGAGCCGGACACCTTATCAGCCTCGATCGCGCTACCCACTCCTGTGAAGAGTAATGGGTCAGGAGGTGAACTCTAGAAAAGCAGATAAACAGAACGTCCGGACTCTGAGCTACTTACCTGTGTATCCGGGCGATTGCGGCTTAGGCCTGCGTCCTCGGTCAATTCCGGACACGCTACCTACGGTCCGAAGAACAACTTGTACATCTCCACGGGTGTCGAACCCATGAAGTGTTGGAGAATCCGAGGTCCCTCCGGGTTGAACTCCCATAGACGGAGAGGACGGCGTTTGCAGGGCAGAAGATGCCTGATTAGCATAACCTGCATCACCATGACCATATTGATCTCCCTCGCCTGGAGGTCTCAAATCCGGCCCTGCAATAAGGGCACGTCTTCGGACGGCCCCCAGTTGAGCCCTTGGTTGACCCACGACATCAGTCGGCATGGAGGTCCCGGGCGGAATGAAGGCGGCGGCTTTTGCTTGCTGCCCTTCGGAGCGGTGATATAAAACCACTCCTGCTGCCACAGCCCGAGTTCCTCTTGGAAGGAACCCTCGGGCCATGGGGCATCGGCCCTTCTGCTTATGGCCGCCCCGCCGCACTCCGCTTGACGCCCCCCGATCATCTTCGGCTCCACATTGAAGGTCTTCAGCCACGGGCCGAAGTGGGGAGTGACGCGGAGGAAGGCTTCGCAGACGATAATGAATGCGGAGATATGGAGGATGGACTCCGGAGCCAAGTCGTGGAAATCCAGCCCGTAGTAGAACATGAGCCCTCTCACGAAGGGGTCCGTCGGGAAGCCTAAACCCTGACGGAGGTGGGATACGAAGACAACGAATTCACCGGGCTCGGGGGCGGGCACGGCCTGCCCTTGGGCGGGCAACCTATGAGAAACCTCGTAGGACAGGTACTTGGCCTCATGCAGCTTAAGCACGTCCTCCTCCGTGACGGAGGAGGGCATCCACCGACCTTGGAGGTCGGAGCCGGACATAGTTGAGAATCCGAAGCGCTCGAATCTGGGGCTCTGGGTGTTGGAACTGGGAGCGAGAAGGAGATTCGATGCGAGATTGAAGAAAAAGAACGAACCCTGGTCCTCTTATAAAGGGGAAAAAATACCAAGGGTCGTCTCCGTGACCGTTCGGGATTCACCTTCGATGGAGGAGGCGTGGCGACGGGCACGGTTGGGTTACCCACGCACGTATTGATGAGAATCCCGGAATAAGGGGAACACGATCTCTGCTTCGACAAGACGTGCCAAGGAAACCGCTTCGCTAAAGGTGCTGAGGTGGTATAGTAAAAAACGGTTCAAGTAAAAGCCTGGCAGCGGTGTGATGCCATGCCGCATAATACATCAGCAGATTGGACTTGAGTGCATTTTATTCTCTCTACGGTGGAATGTGGAATTTATTTTGCAGAGCCGGACACTATCCTGGTGTTCATGATCTTCTTTGGATTATTCAAGGGAGGAACCCGCCTTGCAATGCCGAACATTATGCGCGCCGGACTAATCGTCATTGAAGCCTGGTTCAGGGGCTACTGAGGGAGTCCTGGACTAGGGGGTGCCCGGACAGCTGGACTATCATCGTCCGCCGGACTCCAAGACTACGAAGATACAAGATTGAAGACTCCGTCCCGTGTCCGGATGGGACTTTCCTTGGCGTGGAAGGCAAGCTTGGCAATACGGATATGTAGATCTCCTACCATTGTAACCGACTCTGTGTAACCCTAGCCTCCTCCGGTGTCTATATAAACCGGAGGGCTTTAGTCCGTAGGACACAACATACATTACAACAATCATACCATAGGCTAGCTTTAGGGTTTAGCCTCCTTGATCTCGTGGTAGATCCACTCTTGTACTACCCATATCATCAATATTAATCAAGCAGGACATAGGGTTTTACCTCCATCGAGAGGGCCTGAACCTGGGTAAAAACACCGTGTCCCTCATCTCCTGTTACCATTCGCCTAGACGCACAGTTCGGGACCCCCTACCCGAGATCCGCCGGTTTTGACACCGACAGTCATCATAATGGAATGAAGACAAGCACAGAGCACAGAAAGCGTAAACACAGGATAACACAGAAAGAAGACGGAGAGACTGAAGAAATTGCACTGAGGAAATTGAGAAAGTCTTCAGTCAAAGTCTTCAAACAAATAAGAACAGGCACACAACAACAGAAATGAGGAAATGAATGAGTTGAGGAAATAGAACCAATAAGCTTGGTGAAGACAATGATTTGGTAGACCAGTTCCAACTGTTGTCTCAGTTGTACGTCTGGTTGGAGCGGCTGAGTATTTAAACTCGAGGACGCCCAGTCCCGGACACACGGTCCTCACCGTATTCTCCTTGAGCTAAGGTCGCACAGACCTCGCCCAATCACTCGTGGTAAGTCTTCAAGTGACTTCCAGACCTTCACAAACTTGTTCACTCGGCGATCCACAATTCCTCTTGGATGCTCTAGACCTTGACGCCTAACCGTCTGGAAGAAGCACAGTCTTCAAAGGTAACAAGCGTCAGATCCACGCAGGATCAATCTCTTCAGTGATGCTCAATCACTTTGGGGTTTTGAAGGTTTGGGTTTGGGTTTTCCTCACTTGATGATTTTCGCTCAAATTCCTCAGAGGATGGGATGCTCTCAAATGACAAGTGTCAGTTTCTCTCGGAGCAGCCAACCAGCTAGTGGTTGTAGGGGGGCAGCTATTTATAGCCTAGGGAGCAGCCCGACATGATAAGACATAAATGCCCTTGTCTGATTTGACCGTTAGGTGGGTAGATATTTTGGGACAGCTGGCGCATAGCACAACAACGGTCGGAATATTTGACTCTCAAATTCCTCAGGGCTATCATGTTCCTCACTGTGTAGGCAATTCACACTAGCGAATTCCTAACTCCTTAGTCAGAACATATTCCTCAGAGACCAGAAGAACTTCGTCTCTGTCACTGAAGAATATGACTGAACTGTATGAGATTTCCAATGGCTTCACTCGAAGGGATTGGTAGGTGTAGGATTTTGAGTTGAGCATCACATGGAAATTTTTCCTTAGTATTTCCTCGACCCCCTTTAACAGTACGGTGTTTCTATGACTTAAGAAAGAGAATGAAACTATGAAAACAAAAGTCTTCACACTTCATGTTCCTCGAATGATTGCCAAGTCTTCAAGGTTACACCAATTTCTTCACTTTCAAAGTCTTCAGAAATCCAAAGTCTTCAGTTGAAGAACTTAAATTTTGGGGGTCGACTTTCTCTGTAAATATCAAACTCCTCATAGACTTATAAACCTGTGTACACTCACAAACGCATCAGTCCCTTAACATATAAGTCTTCAATACACCAAAATCACTAAGGGGCACTAGATGCACTTACAATCTCCCCCTTTTTGGTGATTGATGACAATATAGGTTAAGTTTTCAACGGGGATAAACAGATGGATTGTAAATACTGACATTGAGGAATTTGACTGCAAGATATAGAAGAACTCCCCCTGAAGATGTGCATAGTGAGGAATTTGCTTTTGAAGCATTGCACACTTGACGTGTATAATCATGGAGATCTCCCCCTATATCTTGTAATTCATACACGCATTTGACATATAAATTGAAGAATTTGAAATGCATGATGAAATATGGTGACTAATGTAATTCAGCATGCGTGCATTAAGATTAATGAGGAACAAGCATGCAGAAGAACACAGCAAAAGTATCAGGCCACCATAGAGTTTAAGATTACAACTCGATCCAGAAAAGTCATCAAAAGAGCGAGAGTTGTAACTTAGAGAAAAAATTGCCCATATAGCATAGACCCGCTTGAAGACTAACTCAAATTTCTCCCCCTTTGTCATCGAATGACCAAAAGGGTTGAAAATGAGGACTAATGCCCCTGTAGAAGATCATGAAGATGGAGGAGCACCAGCGTTGTCAGGGTCTCGAGTCGTTATAGGGCCTGCTGCAGTGTCGTCCAAGTCTTCATACTCGTCCGTGTCGCGCGATGAAGAATATGAACTGGCCACCAAGGAAGGAACCTTGACCTTCTTGAATTTCTTCGGTGGAGGAGCAGACCAGTCAAAATCTTATTTGAAGCCCATTTGCTTCAAATCTTTTTCACCATATAGATGTGACAGAATAGCCCAGGTGCGATCAAAAACTTCATGGAGGTAGTAATGGTTTTTCTTCACTGCATTATGTGTAGAAGTCATGTTGTGAAGAATAGAGCCAAACTGACGCTTAACCCATTTGTGGTTTCGATCCACCTTCTGGTGAAGACTTAGAAGCAGCTCACGGTCAGTCATCACACGAGGATCAGTAGCTTGAGGACTTGACTTGGGGGCATTGGCAGCAGAATCATGAGTGGCAGAGTCATCATTGGTGGAATAAGATGCAGCTTTGCGGAAGTGACCATCCAATAGACGAATGCCTTCATCGATAACGGCTGGTGACTTGCCCTTCTCATCAGCTGAGGAATATGTCCGCTTGAGGACTTCAATCGGGGGCAAGTAGCTAAGGTGATTCTGAAAGTCAGCCTTGTAGTTGAGTGAAGACCTTGTTCTGAGGAATCTCATGATCCACGGCGCGTAAGGCTTCATCTCAAAAGGTGAAAGTGCAACATTCGCCAGAGTCCTCATGAATAAATCAGGATAGTTTATGGGGATGCCATGCGTTATGTTGAATAGCATATTCTTCATCATCCCAATAATTTCCTCATCAGATGAGTCATGGCCTTTGATAGGACTCATGGTCTTCGTTAGAATGCGATAGATGGTTCATGGGACATAGAGCAATTCCTTCACGAGGAATTTGGTCCTTGGGGCTGGACCAGGCTTTAGAGGCTTCATGAGCACTTGCATATAGTGAGCAGTGAGTTCAGGCTCATCATACAGACAATGAGCAACTTCAGCTGGAGGACTGATTGGCAGGGCACGAAGCAATTCAGAGGCTGGTGCCTTATATTGAGTGTTTTCAGTCATCCAGTCCAACACCCAAGAGTTGACGTTAGCAGCATCACCTGTGATATGCAGCATTGCATAGAACTCAAGAATAAGCTCTTCATTCCAATCAACTATGTCTGAGCAAAAGTTGAGCAAGCCTGCATCATGAAGCATACTGAGGACTTGAGAGAAGCAAGGCATTGATTCCATGTCCATGTGAGGAATATGCTCAGGGTCGAAGACTTTTTCCTTGTTGAAAAGCAGTGAAGAATAGAAGTTGGCCTGGCTGGTAGTCCAGAAACCCTTCCTTCTAAGACGAGCATTGTCATACGGGTTGAAATCAGTGAAGAACACACGCTCGCTGAAGAAATCATCAGCCTTGAATTTTTGCTTCTCTGAGAAGGGATCCTTTGGTTTGGGCTGAGGAGTGTCGGTCAATTGCATCACCACCTCAGGAATCACAATCTCAGGATCCACAGACTGAGGAATTTCAGGCTCTTCTTCAGCTTCAGCCTGGGTCTTCAATTGTTCATAGACAATTTCTTCAGCACTAGTGGCTGGAATTTCTTCATGGACAGATGGGGTTGCATGAGGTTCTTCGGATCCCATTTGCACTTCAGTAGCAGCAGGAGACTAAGAAATTGCTTGAAGTGGAGTGAACTTCAGAGAGTAGGGGTGTTAACTTTCCCAAAAGTCATCATTCAGCACATGTGTGGTACAACCAATGTCCACATCCTCATCTTCCATTTCTTCAACACCTGCCTCTTTAGCAGTGAACTGAGGCGTAGGTGAGGAAACAACTGGGGTTGAAGGGATTTCGTCCACTTCAATTTCTTCGTCCAACTGCTCTGATGAAGCAGCAGAAGGAATGTCTTCATCGAATTCATTGGGAATCACATAATTTTCACCAAAAGGAACAATGTCCTTTGATGGCATATAGGAGACAGGAACGGCATCAATTGGGTTGTCAATTGAGCTAGTCAGAGGCTTCATCTTCTTCGAAGCTGAAGAATTTGATGAAGTTGATGCCTTCCTTTTCTTCACAGCTGCACACTCTGCAGCCTTGGTCTTCTTCGCATCTGATGTAGATGGAAGGATCGGAGTTGGTGTAGGTGCAGGAGTTGCAAAGGACTTTGGATCATTTTCTTCACGCGCAACTAATGCAGTTGCCCCGACTTCTTCACTTTCTTCAGGCGCACCACTAGTGGATGCCCTGGCAATATCTTCAGCAGCTGGAATGGAGTCATCAGCCCTGGTACTCTCATTTTCTTCAGCAGCCTGATTGTCATCAGTGGTGCTGGCATGTTCTTCAGTAGGCTGAGCAGATGCTTCATCCGGTGTAACTTCAACGTGCACAGGAGCAGCAACACTTGAAGCGAATTTCTTCGTCAGATTGACGAACCGAACCTTGGCGCCCTTCCAATCGGCATTGTAGCGATCGAATTCATCACTTAGTTGCTTGATTTCAGCTTGCAAGGCAATGAGTTGATCAGGGGTAAGAGTGAGGACATTGTCCTTGAGGTAGCGCTGCTTCTTGTACTGCGCTTTCTTCAACCTTCCGCCTTCTTCAAATTTCCACTTTTCTTCCTCAATGAAGGCAGTCAGAACATGACTTTGACCAGGAGTGAGGTTCATCTCCGGCAAAGGCGTGTTAGGGTCCTTGTGTCATAGGTCAATGAAGTCGAGGATCAACTTTGGATCCAACAGCAATGGCACATTGCTGCCTTTGGCTCTAGCGGCCTTGGATTGCCTGTCTCTGATGATTTCAACAAGTTCTTCATCATCAGCCTCATCATCATTAGAGGGAACTTGGAAGGCGACCTGCTTCTTGTGGGGACTTGGTCGAAGGCCTCGTCCAGCAGTGGCCTTTTTCTTCAGCAGAGAGGGGCCAGCTGAGGAATTTGGTGCAGCTGAGGAACTTGCAGATGCTCCTGAGGCAATTGAGATGCATGTAGTCCTTTGGCACGTGGCGAGATGCACAGGTGCCGAGGATTTGGTCGGAGCAGCTGAAGACTTTGTCGGAGGAGCTGAGGACTTTGAAGGAGCAGTCTGAGGAATTGGCCGTGAGAGTCTTGAAGAATCTGGCCTTGAGGGCATTGCTGAGGAGCTTGGCCGTGAGGGCATTGAGGGAGAAGCGCTTGGCTTATGTGCAGGCTTCTTAGGCATCGCCTTCTTCGGCTGACTAGCAGAGGCCTCAACAGCGGTAGCAGCAGCAGTAGAGTCTGCATTGAATTTCTTCACTACTTCCTTTGCTTGCTTGGCCAGTTTGGCCTGGCGCTTTGCCCATTCATCAGCATAGTCCTCACCGCGTTTGAGGCTGGTGGGATCTGCCACTTGGCCTGGTGCCAATGGAGGTCTTGAGCATGGAGGTTTGAGCGCGAATTTCTTCATATACTTGGGAGTAACATACCCGTACTCCCTCCATTCCCGTGCCCATCTCCTCTCTATCTTTTGAATGCACACCTTGCGCTGATTTCTATCTTCCTCAGGGGGTGTGCAGTACCCAGCATAAATGTCCTCAGGGATTTCAAAAGCAGTATTGACCTCAGGTCTCTTTCCACCCTTCTGTGGCTTCTTACCTTCAGTCATTTTCTTCAGCTGAGGAATATGAACAACTGAAGTTTCTGAAGAGGTGTGCAACTTTTCTTCGAGGAACGCTGCAAATGAGTTAAGTTGATGAGAACCTAGTGATTCAGCAGCGGACATTTGTACCTGTGAACAGAGTATAGTTGTGAGGAATTTGGATAGGTCATATGCGTTCTCAGAAGGTTTTTCAAAAATGAATAGGTTTGAGGAATTTGACCAGATGAGTCTTCAGGAATTTCACTAAGCATTCTTTGTCTTAGGTTCCAGAGTTGTATAGATTGAAAATCCATAGAATTGAGGAATCTTGAAGAAAATCATTGCTTAGAGAAATGAATCAAGAGCATATGACATGTGAGGTGTTCATGTGTGTGAAGATTTGAAGAATAAACACCTTTGAAGATTTTCAAGAAAACATAAGAATCAAAGAGGGTAGTAAAAGTAACTTTTAATTACCCGAGTTGAAGAACACGATGAACTGGGAAGTGTAGATGTGAAGTTCATCAGTTCGGATCTTCCACGCCCTAACTCGGCAGAGGAAGACGGCTACGGTGGCGACGGAGTGAAGAAATCCGCAACCGGCGCGAGTACGACGGCGATGAGGTCGAGGTAGTGAAGCTCTTCCTCACCGGCGACGATGAAGTAGCAGCGGCGCTAGGGTTTGGGGAGCTCGAGCGGGAGTGAGAGCGAGCGGAGTGAAAGTGAAGTGAGGAAGAGGCAGGGGTATTTATAGTGGGAGTGAAAAACTGTACGCACGAGGAAATCGGACGAATGTGCCCCTGGCACTTCTCATTCGCTTGACATATGTCACCCACGTACTGAGAGGTGGCGATCGTGTAGGATCGTGGGTGAATAGATAAGTATTGTCATGGGATGCGGAACGGTTTGAGCGGCAAAGCCAAAAATTTGGATAAGATAAGTTAAAAGTTCCGTTCGCAATTTCTTCAGCTGTCAAGGACACAGTGAAGATTTTGAACGAGTTTCAAATACAACGCACATGAAGAATTTGTGAATAGACTGGGTTGAGTTTAGCATAGAGGGGGAAGGGTCCGATCACATTCACTTAGCAGAAGAAATCAACTTGAAGAATTAGCTATAAGTGAATGCTGTAGAGGACATAAAACTCATATATATATATTCAAATGAAGAACAACACCGGAAAGAGCAAAGACAATGCAAAGTTGAAGAATTTGAAAAACTGAGGAATTTCAAAAACGAAGAAAAACTCAAATTGAAGATTTTCAACTTTGGTTGGTGGCGCAACCCACCATATAAGAAAGCTGATTTCAGACACCGCGTACAATTGTCGTAGGGCTCTGAGAATCAATTTCTTCATTAATTTCTTCACACTTAGAGGGTTAGTCTTCATTGATTGAAGAAAAACGTTACTTCGTGTGTTGCACATCTAAGTCATCAAGTCAGCATAAGTGTTAGGATGTGTGTCCATTTCAGAGAACATTAGAAGATTCTAGGATATTTAACTCACACCGCAACTTGCTAAATATCTTCTCATCCAAGGGCTTAGTGAAGATATCGGCCAGCTGGTCTTTAGTGCTAATGTGGTCGATGGAGATGTCGCCCTTCAATACATGATCACGAAGAAAATGATGACGAATCTGGATGTGCTTGGTCTTTGAGTGCTGAACTGGGTTATGAGCAATCTTGATAGCACTCTCATTGTCGCAGTAAAGAGGCACATTCTTCACGTTGACGCCATAGTCCTTGAGAGTTTGCTTCATCCATAGTAGTTGAGCACAACACGATCCAGCAGCAATTTACTCAGCTTCTGCAGTGGAGAGTGATACGCAGTTCTGTTTCTTCGAGGACCAACAGACCAAAGATCGTCCGAGGAAATGACATGTGCCTGACGTTGACTTGCGGTACACACGATCACCAGCATAGTTAGAGTCTGAATATCCAATGAGATCAAATGAAGAGTCCTTGGGATACCATATTCCAAGTGTTGGTGTGTGAGCTAGATATCGAAGAATATGCTTCACAGCCTTATGGTGTGATTCCTTCGGTGTAGCTTGAAATCGGGCACACATGCAAACACTAAGCATGATATCTGGCCTAGATGCACATAGGTACAATAAAGAGCCAATCATGGAGCGGTATACCTTTTGATCAAAGTCTTTACCATTTTCATCAGTGCATAGATGGCCATTTGTGGGCATTGTAATTTTGACCCCTTTGCAATCTTGCATGCCGAATTTCCTCAATACGTCCTTGAGGTATTTCTCCTGAGAAATGAATATCCCATTGTGCTGTTGACGAATTTGAAGACCTAAAATGAATTTCAATTCTCCCATCATAGACATTTGATATTCTTCACTCATCATATAGGCAAATTCATCACTGTATCGTTGGTCAGTACAGCCAAAAATGATATCATCAACATATATTTGGCACACAAACAATTCATCATCATAAGACTTAGTGAAAAGAGTTGGGTCGAGTGAACCAGGTTTGAAGCCTTTCTTCATGAGGAATTCCTTCAAAGTATCATACCACGCCCGAGGGGCTTGCTTGAGGCCATACAGGGCCTTGTTGAGTCTAAAGACTTTGTCAGGATTCTTTGGATCTTCAAAACCTGGGGGTTGAGCAACATATACTTCTTCCTCAAGCTTACCATTGAGGAATGCAGTTTTCACATCCATTTGTTGTAAGATAATATCATGATGGTTAGCATAAGCAAGTAATATGCGAATAGCCTCAAGTCTAGCAACAGGTGCAAAAGTTTCATCGAAGTCAATTCCTTCAACCTGTGTGTAGACTTGAGCTACAAGCCATGCCTTATTCCTCACCACAAGGCCATTTTCATCTTGCTTGTTGCGGTAGATCCACTTTGTGCCAATAATGTTGTGCTTGCGAGGATCTGGACGTTTGACCAGTTCTCAGACGTTGTTGAGCTCGAACTGATGTAATTCTTCTTGCATAGCTTGAATCCACTCAGGCTCCAGAAATGCTTCATCTACCTTAGTGGGTTGTGTGTTAGAGACAAAAGCAAAGTGCCCACAAAAGTTAGACAAATGTGAAGCTTTTGAGCGTGTGAGAGGACCTGGTGCTTCAATGTCATCGATGATCTTCTCAGTTTGCACTTTGTTTGCAATTAGAGGATGAGCAGGTTGTCTTTGAGGAATTTGATCCGCATTCTCTTCAGGAGCATTTTCCTCAGCACAATTTTCTTCAGGTGCGCCAGCTCGACGTTCATCACGTTCTGGAATGAATTCTTCAGCAGGTTCTTCGGTGGGAATGACATCCTCAGTAGCATTGAACTTGATAGAATCCTCATGTGCTGGTTCATCTATCACATAAGGTAGGTGCTCTCTTTGCGAGCCATTAGTTTCATCGAACCGCACATCTACAGTTTCAACAACCTTGTGAAGAACGTTGTTGAAGACTTTGTAGGTGTGCGAGTACTTTTCGTAACCAAGCATAAAACCCTCATGTGCTTTGATGACCCACAAGTATAGGGGATCTATCATAGTCCTTTCAATAAGTAAGAGTGTCGAACCCAACGAGGAGCAAAAGGAAATGATAAGTGGTTTTCAGCAAGGTATTCTCTGCAAGTACTGAAATAAGTGGTAACAGATAGTTTTGTGATAAGATAAATGGTAAGGAGCAACAAGTAACAAAAGTAAATAAAGTGCATCAAGGTGTCCCAATCATTTTTGTAGCAAAGGACAAGCCTGGACGAACTCTTATAATAGGAAAAGTGCTCCCGAGGACACATGGGAATATCGTCAAGCTAGTTTTCATCACGCTCATATGATTCGCGTTCGGTACTTTGATAATTTGACATGTGGGTGGACCGGTGCTTGGGTACTGCCCTTACTTGGACAAGCATCCCACTTATGATTAACCTCTATTGCAAGCATCCGCAACTACAATAAAAGTATTAAGGTCAACCTAACCATAGCATGAAACATATGGATCCAAATCAGCCCCTTACGAAGCAACGCATAAACTATGGTTTAAGCTTCTGTCACTCTAGCAACCCATCATCTACTTATTACTTCTCAATGCCTTCCTCTAGGCCCAAATAATAGTGAAGTGTTATGTAGTCGACGTTCACATAACACCACTAGAGGTTAGACAGCATACATCTTATCAAAATATCGAACGAATACCAAATTCACATGACTACTAATAGCAAGACTTCTCCCTTGTCATCGGGAACAAACGTAACTACTCACAAAGCATATTCACGTTCATAATTAGAGGGTTAATATTGTGCATAAAGGATCTGAACATATGATCTTCCACCAAATAAACCAACTAGCATCAACTACAAGGAGTAATCAACACTACTAGCAACCTACTAGCACCAATCCCGGACTTGGAGACAAGAATTGGATACAAGATATGAACTAGGGTTTGGAGATGAGATGGTGCTGGTGAAGATGTTGATGGAGATTTCCCTCTCCCAATGAGAGGAGCGTTGGTGATGACGATGGTGATGATTTCCCCCTCCCGGAGGGAAGTGTCCCCGGTAGAACAGCTCTGTCGGAGCCCTAGATTGGTTCCGCCTCGTGGCGGCGGAGTCTCGTCCCGAAAGGTTCTCTTCTATTTTTTCTCATCAAAAGACTTCATATGGGAGAAGATGGGCGTGGGAGAGCCATCAGGGGGCCGACAAGGTAGGGGGGCGCGCCCCCCACCCTCGTGAGCAGGGTGTGGGCCCCCTGGCCTTCATCTTTGGCGACGATTTTTCTTTATTTATTTTAAGGTGTTCCGTGGAGTTTCAGGACTTTTGTAGTTGCACAGAATAGTCCTTCAATATTTGCTCCTTTCCAGCTGCCGGCATTCTCCCTCTTCATGTAAACCTTGTAAAATAAGAGAGAATAGCCATAAGTATTGTGACATAACGTGAAATAACAGCCCATAATGCGATAAATATCGATATAAAAGCATGATGCAAAATGGATGTATCAACTCCCCCAAGCTTAGACCTCGCTTGTCCTAAAGCGAAAAGCCGATAACAATAAATATGTCCTCATGTTTAGAGGTAGAGGCGTCGATAAAAATAAAATACGGACATGAAGGCATCATGATTACTTCATAACAGCAACATATATAAATTTTGTCATATGATTACTCATGTTCAAGTGATGATCTTCTCACAAAGCCAAAGTATGAATCAGAAACTTTATTGGGCACCAACAATTATAATCTCAGTCATTGAAGCAATTGCAATTTATCATAACATCAGAAAGAGTCTATGTCAGAGCTTAAAAGCAAGTCCACATACTCAACTATCACTTAGTCCTTCATAATTGCTAACACTCACGCGATACTTGTGGTTACAGAGTTTTAATCGGACACAGAGAAAGATAGGGCTTATAGTTTTTGCCCCCACAACCTTTTACCTCAAGGGTAATGTCAACAATAATAATTCATGCACCCCCACATCCAATTAGATATATATATATATCATGTTCTTTCCAACATGCTGAGCTTGCCAAAGGATAAAATAAAAAGAAGGAAGGGTGAAGATCACCGTGACTCTTGCATAAGGTAGAGGAAAATAATAAAAGATAGGCCCTTCGCAGAGGGAAGCAGAGGTTGTCATGCGCGTTTAGGGTTGATGCACAAAAACTTAATGGGAACCGCTAGGGATCAGACTACTGATCCCTTGCATCCCATCAGACCAGTGGCTGACCATTGGATTAACGCCACACTGTTTGTCCGATCTGATGGTTAGGAGCTGACCGTTTCCTTCCTAATTAAGTCTTTTTGTAATCACTTCCCATGTATATAGCGGGTCCTCCCACAAATCTCTCCATGCTTCCTTAATTCTATGCTTCTAGTAACGAACTGCTTCCTAGAATTACGCTGATTGTTTTGGTATATCGTGATTGCTTCCAACAAACAAATACGAAAAATAATGCTTCCCACTAATTATGGATTTGTTTCCAATAAAAAAAATGCTTCTTGATGTTTTTTGCAGCGCTAACGTTCCATTGAAACATCTTTTCCCTGATGGAAGCACATGCGATGGAAACATATTATTCAGAAAAATTGTTTCCTTCCATAAAAAACTGCTTCCAAAATAAAGACACCCCAAAAATTCGTTCCAGATGCGTGTTCTGAACTAATTCACAAAAAAAGTTCTGAACTAAAAAAAAGATGTACACATTCTTGGTTGAAACTAGGATGTCTAAACTAAAACATTGGGTTGTAGATAACATGTAATCATGGTGGAAGCACACCTGATTAGTGTGTAAGGAAAACTTCATTTATTTGGACGCATATGCATAGTGTGCTGTTGTTAGAAGCATGATCAGTGTCTAACCAAGGCTTTGTTTAACTGTGTAGGAAGCATAATCTTTTTATTATTAGGAAGCGTAAATGTTTTGTGAAACCTACGGCGCTTGCTTATTGTGTAACCGAAGCTTCATTTTTTGGGCAGGAAGCAAAATAGATATATGTTGGATACAATTATTAAGATGGTGCATCATACATGTGTGATGAACAACTACATCTGCTTCAAACAAAATGAGCATGTGCTTCAAATGAAGTTGAAATTTATTTTCAGTGTTGCATATACATATTTTGAATGTCCAACCTTCTGATTGATGTATGCTTCCATCAAAATTGCTTCTAAATGGTATCATAATTTGCTTCCAAAGAAAGAAAAATTCGTCCAATATAGGTTGGACTTTGCTTCCATACAAACAAGATGTAAACATCGAAGCACAATGGGATGAATCCCCCACTAGAACATGAGCACCATCCAAAGAGGGGTCGCTTCGAGGAGTAGCGTCGATGAGATCTGAGAGGCAATGATGAGGTTGGACCGACCTAGCTAGAGTGTGGTGGCTAGTCAGGGCCACTGAAAGACTTGACATGCCTAATGTCCTCGTGCACATGGGCGCAGTTGTGGTAGGAAGCAATTGTCAGGCATGAAGAAACAGGGAATCCCATGTAAGGAAGCATGCATGCTTCATGCCTTCTTGGTCGAGGTTGAATGCGTCCCTTGATGGTCTGCTACTCTTCTCCCCAAAAGTTGTGAATGTCGACGCCAGCTAGCGGCAAGGGTCGGCACCGTCAAGTGGCCGACGTTATTGACCTGCAGCTGCATATAACCAGGGGAAATATGCAATCTCAAATAGGCCAGAAGCATGGGAACATATATATGAGAAAAATACGAAGCAATTCAGCATTGTTAAACGGAAAAAATACAAGACATAGAAGCATGGGTATGCTAATGCAAACTAGAGAGGATGCATATGAAGCATGGCATTTGGAAATCCGACAGCCGAAAATGGAAGCATCTAGATATGGACACACGAATGAAGCATCTGCACATATATATAGGTCCTAGGATGCACCACAAAGCATTGATATTCCATCTATACATAGGAAACACATGGGAAGTATGAATGCTCTGTACCAAAACTTGTCTGATATCACAATAAATGTGAGATAATAGATATATTGCAAGCACACAAATTTGAAGATGCAAAGTAGCATGTTTGAAAATGATATCTAGATGCAGAAATTTATTATCCACAAACAAATTTATTCTAACCTAATTGGGAATAACATAGTACAACACAAATTAATAACTAAAATAACACAAATCAATACAGATCTCACCGCTGGAGAGCCTACCCGTTTCCTAGTGCACCGGTGTTGAATGCCTAAGTAGCAATCTGGGCATGGATCTGGGCAAGATGGCTGCCCTAGTGGAAGATGGACAGGCTAGCTCATGGACGGACGTACACAGTTGATGGAGGAATCAAACCTGGCCGAATCTAACCTTTCACATCCGCGATCCGAACGACAGGCATACCACCGATGTGCTGGATAGTATGCTCGGCGGAGAGGACATCTGAAGGCAGGAGAGGGGGATGGGGGTGGCGATTAATTCGGGACAGATGCGATGGGCCGAGCCGAGCAATTATGGGAAGTTGGCTGCGTGATGAGGGGGAGGGGTGATTAGAAGGCGATTTCTCTGGTGTCTCTTGGCCGTAGGATGAGAAACAAATCAACGACACACAAGCAGTCTGACGATCGTCTCGTATCAGACGTATGATCTAAAGTGTTTCCCAATCTTAATGCAAAAGAACGTCACTTTACATTGCCCCTTGGATGTGAACCTTTATTATGTAGTCCGTCGCTTTTATTGCGTCCACAACAAGTTCGTGCAAAGTTTATTTTCTCCGCACTAATAAATCATGCATATTTAGAGAGCAATTTTTATTGCTTGCACCGATGACAACTTACTTGAAGGATCTTACTCAATCCATAGGTAAATATGGTGGACTCTCATGGCAAAACTGGTTTAAGGGTATTTGGGAGCACAAGTAGTATTTCTACTTAGTGCTGAAGATTGGCTAGCATGAGGGGGAAAGGCAAACTCAACACGGTAGAGCAACCATGACAACATACTTTATCTCAGATGTAGGAAAACATAACTCATTATGTTGTCTTCCTTGTCCAACCTCAACTCTTTAGCATGTCATATTTTAATGAGTGCTCGCAATCATAAAAGATGTCAATGAAAATATATCTATATGTGAAACCTCTCTTTCCTTATTACTTCCTATTAATTGCAACGATGACCAAAGTTATATTTGCCAACTCCCAACAACTTTAAATCATCATACTCTTTCTATGTGGAGTCATTACTTTCAATAAGATCAATATGAACTCTTGAGTCTTTTTATTCTTTTTTTAGTCACCCAAGATCACGGCAAAAAACTCAAGCCCTTGACTCGACACTAATCTTTATTATATAGCTCATGGACTTGATTACAAAGAAGGATCATAAAGCAAAACTCAAAACTAGATCATGCCATGACTTTATTCTACTAAATCAAGATACTACTAATAAGATCAAACTAAGAAAAACGGTAAAGATAGGAGTTGTGATGGTGATACGATACCAGGGCACCTCCCCCAAGCTTGGCAGTTGCCAAGGGGAGTGCCCATACCCATGTGATTATGCCTTCGGAGGTGATGGAGGCGTTGCATTTTTCTTCTCCAGCTTGCGTCTGAGGCTAAAATTTTCCTCCCTTAGATCCTCATTCTCGAGCTCAAGTTTCATTATCTTTTTGCATAGTGCTGCCTTGCTGTCCTGCGAAAAACGAGGTGGGATAGATTGGACCTTAGGGAGGCTTGACTTCTTGAACTCCACATGCATATCACCAGGTTGAGTTAGGGGATAGTCCTTCTCGTCGGAACTCGTTTCCTCCTTCCTCTTTGGATCATAGTCTTCTTCTTCCTCCGTGGTCCAGCCATAATGCTCCGTATCCCCATATACTTTTGGATCTGCAATATAATCAGCCATGTAGCTCTCTCCCTCTGAATCTTGGGAAGACATCTTGCCCTGATCTGCAGCAGCAACAGCTCGAAACGAAAACAGAGGATATTTGCGTGATACGAGAGTCAAAACCTTCGGGAGTATATATAATGATTTTTTACCGACCAAAATACGTATCGTGCAAGGAAACGGAGTCCGGAGGGCACACGAGGTGCTCACGAGGTAGGGGGCGCGCCCAGGGGGTCGCGCCCTCCACCCTCGTGGAGGACTCGTGTCCTCCCCAGACTGCTACTTATTTTTCTATTTTTCTAAATATCCCAAAACGGAGAAATATTGCCTTAAAAATTGTTTTGGAGTCGGTTTACTTACCGTACCACATACATATTCCTTTTCGGAGTCTGGAACGTTCTGGAAAGTGTCCCTTATGTATTCCTCCGGGGTTACGGTTTCAATAACATTAGTTTCAACATTTATAAGATTACCTGAGATATAGTGTTTGATTCTTTGACCGTTCACCACCTTCGGATTTGTGCCTGCGAAGTTGTTGATTTTTATGGCACCGGAACAATAGACCTCCTCGATAACGTAAGGACCTTCCCATTTGGAGAGAAGTTTCCCTACAAAAAATCTTAAACGAGAGTTGTATAGCAATACATAATCACCTACGTTAAACTCACGCTTTTGTATCCTTTTGTCATGCCACCTTTTAACTTTTTCTTTAAACAGCTTGGCATTTTCATAAGCTTGGATTCTCCATTCATCAAGTGAGCTAATATCAAATAACCTCTTCTCACCGGCAAGTTTGAAATCATAGTTGAGCTCTTTAATAGCCCAATATGCCTTATGTTCTAGTTCGAGAGGTAAATGACATGCTTTTCCACAAACCATTTTATACGGAGACATACCCATAGGATTTTTATATGCAGTTCTATAGGCCCATAATGCATCATCAAGTTTCTTGGACCAATTCTTTCTAGACCTATTGACAATCTTTTGCAAAATTAATTTGAGCTCTCTATTGCTCAATTCTACCTGACCACTAGACTGCGGGTGATATGGAGATGCAATTCTATGATTAACGCCGTATTTAGCAAGCATCTTACAGAAAGCACCATGAATAAAGTGTGAACCACCATTAGTCATTAAGTATATAGGGACTCCAAACCTCGAAAAAATAACTTCCTTAAGCATTTTAATAGAAGTGTTATGATCAGCACTACTAGTTGGAATAGCTTCTACCCACTTAGTAACGTAATCAACAGCAACTAAAATATGAGTGTAACCATTAGAGGCAGGAAAAGGTCCCATATAATCAAAGCCCCAAACATCAAATGGCTCAATAACAAGTGAATAATTCATAGGCATTTCTTGACGTCTACTGATATTACCAATTCTTTGACATTCATCGCAAGATAAAACAAACTTACGGGTATCCTTGAAGAGAGTAGGCCAATAAAAACCGGATTGCAGTACCTTATGTGCAGTTCTATCTCCAGCGTGGTGTCCTCCATAAGCCTCGGAGTGGACACTTGCGCAGGATCTGTTCCTGTTCATGCTCAGGTACACAATGCCTAATAACACCATCTACTCCTTCTTTATAAAGATGTGGGTCATCCCAATGTCGCAAGTCATAGAAAACCTTTTTCTTTTGTTGGTATGTGAAGCTAGGCGGTAAAAATTTAGCAACAATATAATTAGCATAATCAGCATACCAAGGGGTGCTACGAGAAGTACTTATGACATTTAATTGCTCATCAGAAAGCTATCATCAATAGGTAGTGGGTCATCAAGAACATTCTCTAGCCTAGACAAGTTGTCAGCAACGGGGTTCTCAGCTCGTTTTCTATCAACAATATGTAAATCAAATTCTTGAAGCAAGAGAACCCATATAATGAGTCTAGGTTTTGCATCTTTCTTTTCCATAAGATATTTAATAGCAGCATGATCTGTATGAATAGTTACTCGAGAATCAACAATATATGGTCTGAATTTATCACAAGCAAATACAACCTCTAAAAGTTCCTTTTCGGTAGTAGCATAATTTCTTTGAGCATTGTCTAGAGTCTTACTAGCATAATGGATAACATTCAATTTCTTATCAACTCTTTGCCCTAGAACAGCACCTACAGCATAATCACTAGCATCACACATAATTTCAAAGGGTAAATTCCAATCAGGTGGCTGAACAACAGGTGCAGAGACTAATGCTTTCTTAAGTATTTCAAATGCTTCTACACAATCATCATCAAAGACAAATGGTACATCATTTTGTAATAAATTAGTCAGAGGCCGAGAGATTTTAGAGAAGTCCTTGATGAACCTCCTATAAAATCCGGCATGACCAAGGAAACTTCTTATACCTTTGATGTCCTTGGGACATGGCATCTTTTCAATAGCATCAACCTTGGCTTTATCAACTTCAATACCTCTTTCAGAAACTTTGTGCCCCAAGACAATACCTTCATTAACCATAAAGTGGCACTTTTCCCAATTCAAGACAAGATTAGTTTCTTCACATCTCTGTAAAACACGAGCAAGATTGCTCAAGCAATCATCAAAAGAGGAACCATAGACGGAAAAGTCATCCATGAAAACCTCACAAATTTTCTCACAAAAGTCAGAGAATATAGCCATCATGCATCTTTGAAAGGTAGCAGGTGCATTACCTAAACCAAAAGGCATACGTCTATAAGCACAAGTACCAAAAGGGCATGTAAAAGTAGTCTTTGATTGATCTTTAGCCGACACAGGTATTTGAGAAAAACCAGAATAACCATCTAGAAAGCAATAATGTGTATGTTTGCATAGTGTTTCTAGCATTTGATCAATAAAAGGTAAGGGGTAATGATCTTTCTTAGTAGCCTTATTTAATTTGCGGAAATCAATTACCATCCTATAACCTGTGATAATTCTTTGCGGAATCAATTCATCTTTATCATTAGGGACAACCGTAATACCTCCCTTCTTAGGGACACAATGGACAGGACTTACCCACTGACTATCAGCAACGGGATAAATTATACCTACCTCCAGAAGCTTGAGTATTTCTTTTCTTACCACTTCTTTCATTTTAGGATTCAAACGTCGTTGAGGATCACAAACTGGTTTGGCATCAGCTTCCAAATTTATTTTATGTTGACATAGAGTGGGACTGATGCCCTTAAGATCATCCAGAGTATATGCAATAGCGGCACGATGCTTCTTCAGAGTTTTCAATAATCTTTCTTCTTCATGCTCTGAAACGTTAGCGCTAATAATAACAGGATATATTTTCTTTTCATCAAGATAAGCATATTTAAGATTATCAGGCAACGGTTTAAGCTCAAACACAGGATCACCCTTGGGTGGAGGAGGATCCCCTAGGATTTCAACAGGCAAATTATGTTGCAGAATAGGTTCCTGTTTAAAGAATACTTCATCTATTTCCCTTCTTTCATTCATGAACATATCATTTTCATGGTCTAGCAAATAGTGTTCTAAAGGATCACTAGGAGGTACAGCAATAGAAGCAAGACCAATAATGTCATCCTTAATGGCAATTCTTCCTCATGATGTTGTTTACTAAATTTAGAGAAATTAAACTCATGAACCATATCGTCCAAGCCAACAGTAACAACATTCTTTTTGCAATCAATCGTAGCATTAACGGTACGCAAGAAGGGTCTACCAAATATAATGGGACAAAAGCTATCTTGTGGAGAACCAAGAACAAGAAAATCAGCGGGATATTCAGTTTTCCCACACAAGACTTCAACATCTCTAACAATTCCCATTGGAGATATAGTATCTCTATTGGCCAGTTTAATTGTAACATCAATATCTTCTAACTCAGCAGGTGCAATATCATGCATAATTTCTTTGTATAAGCCAATGGGTATAACACTAGCACTAGCACCCATATCACACAAGCCATGATAACAATGATCTCCTATTTTAACAGAAATAACAGGCACGCCTACCACAGGTCTATGTTTATCTCTATCACAGGGTTTAGCAATTCTAGTAGTTTCACCAGTGAATTGAATAACATGCCCATCAATATTATCAGACATGAGATCTTTAACTATAGCAATATTGGGTTCTACTTTGACTTGCTCAGGAGGTGTATAAGTCCTAGTATTGCTTTTACGAACAACAGTTGAAGCTTTGGCATGATCCTTCATTCTAACAGGGAAAGGGGGTTTCTCAACATAAGAAGTAGGAACAATAGGATCATTATAAGTGACAATCTTTTCTTCAACTTTAATAGGTGCAACTACTTTTACTTCTATGGGAGGATGATATTTAAACCACTTCTCCTTGGGGAGATCAACATAAGTAGCAAAAGATTCACAGAAAGAAGCTACTATCTCAGAGTCAAGTCCATATTTAGTGCTAAACTTGCGGAAAATATCGGTATCATAAAAGATTTAACACAATCAAACTTAGGTGTCATACCTGACTCCTTACCTTCGTCGAGGTCCCAATCTTCAGAGTTGCGTTTAATTCTATCCAGTAAATTCCATCCAAATTCAATAGACTTCATCATAAAAGAGCCAGCACAAGAAGTATCAAGCATGTTGCGATTATTTTGAGAAAGCCGAGCATAAAAATTCTGGAGAATTGACAATTTTGAGAGCTCGTGATTGGGGCATGAATATAACATTGATTTAAGCCTCCCCCAAGCTTGAGCGGTGCTTTCTCCTTCGCGAGGCCAAAAATTATATATATAATTGCGATCATGATGAACAAGATGCATAGGGTAATACTTTTGATGAAATTCCAATTTCACTCTTTTATAGTTCCATGATCTTGTATCATCACATAGCCTGTACCATGTCAATGCGTCTCCCTCCAAAGATAAAGGGAAAGCCTTCTTCTTAACGGCATCATCGGGTATACCTGCAAGCTTAAATAGTCCACAAATATCATCCACAAAGTGTAGATGTTCGTCAGGATGCTTTGTTCCATCTCCTGCAAAAGTGTTAGCTAGCAGTTTTTCCATTATACCCGAAGGGATCTGAAAAGCAACTTCATCTTCAATAGGTTCGGTAGGTTCATTAGGTTGAGGAGCAACTCTTGGCTCAACCGGACGGGGTGAAGATACCCCAAACAAGCCCCTCAAACAATTACTTTCCATAGTAACAAGTGATAGAAAATATCAGCACACTAAATAAAATTTTCCTTACCAAATTCCACCTACCAAAGGTGCTTCACTCCCCGGAACCGGCGCCAGAAAAGAGTCTTGATGACCCACAAATATAGGGGATCTATCGTAGTCCTTTCGATAAGTAAGAGTGTCGAACCCAACGAGGAGCAGAAGGAAATGATAAGCGGTTTTCAGCAAGGTATTCTCTGCAAGTACTGAAATAAGTTCTAACAGATAGTTTGTGATAAGATAAATGGTAATGAGCAACAAGTAACAAAAGTAAATAAAGTGCAGCAAGGTGGCCCAATCCTTTTTGTAGCAATTTCTTCACTTTCAAAGTCTTCAGAAATCCAAAGTCTTCAGTTGAAGAACTTAAATTTTGGGGGTCGACTTTCTCTGTAAATATCAAACTCCTCATAGACTTGTAGACCTGTGTACACTAACAAACGCATCAGTCCCTTAACCTATAAGTCTTCAATACACCAAAATCACTAAGGGGCACTAGATGCACTTACATAGTAATTTCAAAAAAAACTCCTACGCACACACAAGATCATGGTGAAGCATAGCAACAAGAGGGGAGAGTGTTGTCTACGTACCCTCGTAGACCGTAAGCGGAAGCGTTAGCACAACGCGGTTGATGTAGTCGTACGTCTTCACGGCCCGACCGATCAAGCACCGAAAGCACGGCACCTCTGAGTTCTTGCACAGGTTCAGCTCGATGACATCCCTTGAACTCCGATCCAGCCGAGTGCTGAGGGAGAGTTCCGTCAGCACAACAGCGTGGTGACGATGATGATGTTCTACTGTCGTAGGGCTTCGCCTAAGCACCACTACGATATTATCGAGGAGGACTATGGTGGAGGGGGGCACCGCACACGGCTAAGAGATCAATGATCAATTGTTGTGTCCATGGGGTGCCCCCTCCCCCGTGTATAAAGGAGTGGAGGAGGGGGCCGGCCAAGGGGAGGAGGCGCGCCCTAGGGGGGAGTCCTACTCCCACCGGGAGTAGGACTCCTCCCTTTCCTATTTGGAGAGGGAGTGGGAAGGAAGAGGAAGGAGGGAGGAAGGAAAGGGGGCGCGGCCCCCTTCCCAATTCGGATTGGGCTTGGGGGGGGCGCCCCCTCCCTTGCTCCTTTCCCCTCCTTTCCACTAAGGCCCAATAGGCCCATATACCTCCCGGGGGGTTCCGATAACCTCCCGGAGCTCCGGTATTGTCCCAATCTCACCCGGAACCTTTCCGGTGTCCAAATATAGTCGTCCAATATATCAATCTTCATGTCTCGGCCATTTCGAGACTCCTCGTCATGTCCGTGATCACATCCGGGACTCCCAACAACCTTTGGTACATCAAAACACATAAACTCATAATATAACTGTCATCTAACTTTAAGCGTGCGGACCCTACGGGTTCGAGAACTATGTAGACATGACCGAGACACGTCTCCGGTCAATAACCAATAGCGGAACCTGGATGCTCATGTTGGCTCCTACATATTCTACGAAGATCTTTATCGGTCAAACCGCATAACAACATATGTTGTTCCCTTTGTCATCGGTATGTTACTTGCCCGAGATTCGATCGTCGGTATCTCAATATCTAGTTAAATCTTGTTACCGGCAAGTCTCTTTACTCGTTATGTAATGCATCATTTCGTAACTAACTCATTAGCTACATTGCTTGCAAGGCTTATAGTGATGTGCATTACCGAGAGGGCCCAGAGATACCTCTCCAACAATCGGAGTGACAAAACCTAATCTCGAAATACGCCAACTCAACATGTACCTTTGGAGACACCTGTAGAGCTCCTTTATAATCACCCAGTTACGTTGTGACGTTTGGTAGCACACAAAGTGTTCCTCCGGTAAACTGGAGTTGCATAATCTCATAGTTGTAGGAACATGTATAAGTCATGAAGAAAGCAATAGCGACATACTAAACGATCAAGTGCTAAGCTAACGGAATGGGTCAAGTCCATCATATCATTCTCCTAATGATGTGATCCCGTTAATCAAATGACAACTCATGTCTATGGTCAGGAAACATAACCATCTTTGATCAACGAGCTAGTCTAGTAGAGGCATACTAGTGACACTATGTTTGTCTATGTATTCACACATGTATTATGTTTCCGGTTAATACAATTCTAGCATGAATAATAAACATTTATCATGATATAAGGAAATAAATAATAACTTTATTATTGCCTCTAGGGCATATTTCCTTCAGCTCGAGGCCCTAATGGAGGGATGGCGCACCTGCGTTGCCCCCAGGTAAGATGGTGTGGGGAGGAACAAAGGGCATGTTTGGTTGCCTGTGTGAGGTCCAACCAGGCCCACGCGGGAAGGATTTGGCCTGTTTGGTAGCCCGCATACACTATTGGGCCTGCATCACACGCTTCTTAAAGCACCTCACTGCCTGGCTCACTGGGAACGCACGAATAGGCAGTTTCTCCAGGGCCAGGCCCGAGCGGTGCACGTGGGCGGGCGCGGCTGCACGCGCGCGGCCATGCTCGAGAAGCCGCGTTGCTTCCCGAAGCACCGGCAGTTACAAGCCTCACCGCCCCTCACCGCTCCCTCTCCCCACTCTTCCCCACTCTCCCAACTCTCACCGGTGGCGGCGGATCGGAGCAGAGGAAGAAGACCACCGGACTCCATCACCGACGGCGGCGATCGGAGCAGAGGAAGAAGACCACCAGACTCCCCAATGGCGGTAAGCACTTCTCTCTCTTCGACATGAATGCTAGATTCGATCCACGGCGATAGATTCAATCCACGGCGGACGGGAATGGGGAATAGATCAGGTAGCTAAGCATAGGGGTAAATCATACTAGTTCATAGCAGTTCATACGAGTTCATACATAGCAGTTCATACATGCAAGATCGGTAGATTTAGGGATTGGGTATAGGGGAATTGGGAGAAAGGGGTACAGAACGGACACCGGCTGACCGCGGCGGCCGTCACGGCGTGCGGAGCGGCTGGTCGAGCCGCTGGCCTTCATCTTCTTCATCGCCGTGCGGGCCAACGGGTCGTCCTCGTCATCCTCGGCGGAGTCGAGGTCGATCTGCCAGGTAGGATGGACTGGCTCCGGCGCCCTAGCTGGCATGTGCACCGCCTCTTCTTCCTCCTCCTTAGGCTCCCCGCCGATGACCGCCGGCGGTGCGATACCTGTCTCCTAGTACACTGCGGCATTAGGAGCAAAGTAAGTCTTGTGCTTGCGCCACTTCTTCCTCTGTTTAGGGTCGTTGGAGACGGCCTGAGTCATGGCCCAGTGAAGGATGTCAACTGCCATCGCGCCCTTTGCTGGGTCAGGAATCAGCGTCTTCAGCTCATCTTGAGTGGCCTTCATGAGCACGGCATTGGAGTCGTTCTGCCTGTCCGGCATGGAGCTGAAGTTCGAGCACACCTCCATGGTCTTCTCGAACTTGGTCCGGTCACCAGCCGTCCACCCGAGGAAGAAGGCCCTCTAGTCAATACCCCAAGGGAAGGGGTTGTTGTTGGAGCTGGAGCTAGAGCTCATGGCGATGGGGAGGAGGAAGGTTGACAGTGAGAGAAGAGAGGGGGTGGGTAAATAGTGGTGGTCTGGGTGAGTAAATATAGGGGGGTGGAGAGTGATGAGGGTACAGACCTGGGGTAGGGTCATAGGTCTGACCTATACGTCCTACCCAAGGTCACTACCCCAGAAGATAAGAGAAGATAAGAAGACCAAGAATCCACTTGACGGTATAATCACTCGACCGTCATTACCCACTTTCACTCGACCGTATGGGGAATGACTCGACTATATCGAAGACCAGGAGTCGGAAGAACGCACAGCGGCCGGACATTCACTCCTTAGTCTTCATGAGCATTAAGAGTATTTAAGACTGTCGTTACCAGTAACGCCCTTACTTTATGTACATTAAGCTCCTTGTAATGCAGGTGGGTTGGGGTCCTGGCGCACTCTAAATAAGCCACCCCCCTCCTCTGGGACAAGGGTTTGCACCCCCTGTAACACAACACACATAATTCAATCGACCGCCTCCGGGCACCGAGACGTAGGGCTGTTACTTCCTTCGAGAAGGGCCTGAACTCGTAAAACCTCGTGTGTACTCTTCGCCATAGCTAAGATCTTGCCTCTCCATACGTACCCCCTTTCTACTGTCAGACTTAGAACCACGACAGTTGGCGCCCACCGTGGGGCAGGTGTCTTAGCGACTTGTTGGTGAAGTTGCAAGTTTATTTTCCGATCATCATCATGGTTTCCGGCGGCGAGACGGTTGAGGGCCGCGAGATCCGTCTCGGCGCACTTGTTTTCGTCGCCAACGACTCAGCGTGGCTCCAGGAAGCTCCGCTTGATGTCGAGGTGCCCCCAGTATCAGTCGACTCCGGCAACATCTTCCCTCCCCGCTGTGCGCCGCCGCAAGCGATCTGGTCGGTCGCGGCTTCAGCGGTGGGTGAAGCACGCGGTGGCTCGGCGTTCGACCACTCATCAAGTCGCGGCAATCGAGCCCGACGAAACTCTCCACGGCCTGTTCGATCTGTCGACTGGCTCTGTGGAGATGTCGTCTGAGTGCGATAGCAGCGATCCTGCGGCTGAAGTCCTAATGGTTGATGGTCCGTGTAACCCGCCTGGCTTTCGCCGTGAGGACGGCGAAGGAGCTGGCTGAGATCCATCACGTGTCCATGAGGAGTACCGTCCCGAACCTCTCTCATCGCAACAGAGAGAGGATCTTCGTCGTCGAAACATGGATTCACTTTACATGCCCATTGTTGGGGAAACTCCTGAGGCTCGGGCCTTGGGGGAGGCGCGCTTGGCTAACTTGGCTGAGTGCACTCGACTGGAGAACCTGCAATGTGCTCTCGACGAGCAAGCCCGGGATCGAGTTCCTGATTCCAGTCGACGGCAGCTTTTCCCACCTCCACCTAAGGTATACCGTACTCTGATTCAGAACCTCACTGCAGCGGCCCGAATTGCATAGTCGATTCAACCTTCTCAGTCAGAGGCTAGCCGAGGGTTGGAGCAGATCAGGGCCCTGCTCCGAGCGGCAGGAGAGCAGAATTCTGCGGTGTCTCAGTCGCGGAATAGGATACACAGCAGATCTGTGGTGGCAGATACAGTTCAGTCGGCCCATAGCCCAAGATTGCCTCTACGGCGTGAAGGTCGTGGGCAGTACGATCGTCAGTTCGACTGGGATAATCATCGTCGAGTGCCAACGCCTCCTCCGAGGAGTGCTTCATACGTGCCTCGGCAGAATGATGACAGACGCCGTCACAGGGACGAGCGCAGAGTTCCAGTCGACCCAAGAGAGCCAGGCTTCAATGCAAGATCCATTCTCGTTCAAGGCCTGGTCGACCGGAATAGAGCACACAGAGAAGATCTGGGCAGAGATCGTCGGAGTGGCAGCAGATTACATGTTTCAGGCCTAGAGTGTTTTGGCAGAGCCATCAGAGCAGCAATGATTCCTCCCAACTTCAGATTGGCAACAGGAGTCTGTAAGTTCACCGGGGAGTCCAAGCCTGAAACTTGGCTTGAAGATTACCGAGTGGCTGTGCAGATTGAGGGCGGAAATGAAGAAATAGCAATGAAGCATCTCCCTCTAATGTTGGAAGGGTCAGCTCGAGCGTGGTTGACTCAGTTAGCCCCAGACAGTATACACAGCTGGGAAGAGCTATCTCGAGTGTTCGTACGAACCTTTGAGGGCACATGCAAGCGGCCAGCAGGGCTTCCCGAGTTGCAGCATTGTGTGCAGAAGCCGAATGAAACTTTGAGGGAATTCATTCAGAGGTGGACAACTTTGCATCACACCGTGGAGAATGTATCGGAGCATTAGGCGGTGTGCACTTTCAAGGAAGGCGTCAAGTATCGAGAGTTGGTTCTGAAGTTCGGTCGGACTGGAGATATGCCTCTGACCCGGATGATGGAGATAGCCACCCGGTATGCTAGCGGAGAAGAAGAGGATCGACTCCGAAGCGGGAAGAGTAAACCAGTCGGCCAAGAGGCCGGTGGAGGTGGTTCTAGTCGGAAGCAAAAGCGTAAAGCCGAGCCAGCGGCACCTGGGGAGATTGTAGCAGTGGCTCAAGGAAAGTTTAAGGGAAAACCTAAGGGGCCGTGGCCTCCTAAGAAGGTGAAAGATCAAGCAGGAAATGATGTGCTAGACTTGCCGTGTCACATCGACACGAAGAAAGATGAGGAAGGTAATCTGATTTACCCAAAGCATACCACTCGACAATGTCGACTCCTGATCCAACAGTTCCGGGAGAAACAACCCAATGAGAAGGACAAGGAGTCGGACAGAGATGAGGAGGAAGAGGAGAATGACGGTTACCCCAAGGTCAATTCCACGCTCATGATTTTTGCCGATGTTGAGAGCAAGAGTCGGTTGAAGTCCATCAACAGAGAAGTGAATATGGTTGCTCCGGCAACGACGACCACATACCTGAAAAGGTCTCAGACAGCCATCACATTCGACCAGTCAGACCATCCTGCTCGCGTAGTCACCCCCGGGAGGCAAGCGCTGGTGGTCGACCCAGTGGTTGGTGGCACTCGACTGACTAAAGTGCTGATGGATGGAGGTAGCAGCCTGAATATCCTGTATGCTGAAACCTTGAAGGGGATGGGCATCCCAATGTCCAAGCTTAGCGAGAGCAACATGAGCTTTCACGGTGTTATTCCCGGAAAGAAGGCCGAGTCACTCGGCCAGTCACTCTCGACGTGGTTTTCGGTGACTCCAAGCATTACCGAAAAGAAGAGTTGACATTTGAAGTCGTGGATTTCTAGAGTGCTTATCATGCCATCCTGGGGAGACCGGCGTACGCGCGTTTCATGGCTCGACCATGCTATGTATACCTCAAGCTGAAGATGCCTGGTCCCAAAGGTGTGATCACGGTCACTGGCAATCGGCAGAAAGTAGAAGAATGTTTCCAGAAAGGTTCCAAAATCGCCGATGCACAGATGGCGGTGGTTGAATTCCAAGAGTATCAGAAGAGTGTGGATCCAAGTGATTTGCTCCGAGCCAAGAAGCCTGCGACAGACTCTGCGTTTCAGTCGAGTGGTGAAACGAAGCCGATTCATATTCACCCGACTAATCCCAATGCTGCACCAACTCATATATCAACGACGCTCGACAACAAATAGGAAGAAGCGCTCATCCAGTTCCTCCGTGAGAACTGGGACATCTTCGCATGGAAACCCTCTGACATGCCAGGTGTACCCAGAGGAATGGATGAGCACCGTTTGTGTGTCGACCCCAAGGTAAAACCCGTCAAAGAGCACCTTCGGCGGTCCGCCGTTCAGAAGAGAAAAGCAATCGGTGAAGAAGTGGCTCGACTGTTGGCAGCAGAGTTCATCCGTGAAATCTACCACTCCAAGTGGCTTGCCAATGTCGTCATGGTCCCCAAGATGGACGATTCGCTTTGCATGTGCATTGATTTCAAGCATGTCAATCAGGCCTGCCCGAAAGATCACTTCCCTCTCCCCCGTATCGATCAGATTGTTGACTCGACTGTGGGGTGTGAGCGCTTGTCTTTTTTGGATGCCTATTCCGGGTATCATCAGATCCGACTGTATGGTCCCGATGAAATAAAAACGGCCTTCATCACCCCATTCAGGTGCTTTTGCTATGTCACCATGCCATTCGGTCTTAAAAACGCCGGAGCCACGTTCATGAGAATGATCCAGAAGTGCCTGCTCACCCAAATCAGTCGGAATGTGGAGGCGTACATGGATGACATCGTGATCAAGTCTCGCAAAGGTTCTGACCTATTGACTGATCTGGCAGAAACCTTTGCCAACCTAAGAAGGTACGATATCAAGCTTAATCTGTCAAAGTGCACATTCAGAGTTCCAGGAGGAAAGCTGCTCGGTTTTCTCGTTTTCGAACGAGGGATCGACACCAATCCAGAAAAATTTGATACCATCCTCCGAATGAAATGCCCCGTGCGAGTGCGTGATGTTCAGAAGCTGACTAGTTGTTTGGCCGCCTTGAGTCGATTCATCTCTCGTCTCGGTGAAAAGGCCTTGCCTCTTTACCGATTGATGAAGAAATCTGATAAGTTCGAGTGGTCTGAAGAAGTTGATGCAGCGTTTGCAGAGCTCAAAGCCCTGCTTTCCACCCAGTTAGTGCTCGTTGCGCCAATCATCAAAGAGCCTTTACTGCTTTACATTGCAGCCATTGGACAAGTTGTCAGTACAGTACTCACGGTCGAGCGAGAGGAAGAAGGAAAAAGCGTAAAAGGTTCAACACCCAGTTTATTATCTCTCTGAAAGTTTGACGTCGTCCAAGCAGCGCTATCCTCATTATCAGAAGCTTGTCTATGGAATTTACATCACCATGAAGAAGGTTGCACATTACTTCTCTGATCACTCTATTACATGTTGGAAATATGCCCTAGAGGTAATAATAAATTAGTTATTATTATATTTCCTTGTTCATGATAATCGTTTATTATCCATGCTATAATTGTATTGATAGGAAACTCAGATACATGTGTGGATACATAGACAACACCATGTCCCTAGTAAGCCTCTAGTTGACTAGCTCGTTGATCAATAGATGGTTACGGTTTCCTGACCATGGACATTGGATGTCGTTGATAACGGGATCACATCATTAGGAGAATGATGTGATGGACAAGACCCAATCCTAAGCCTAGCACAGAGATCGTGTAGTTCGTATGCTAAAGCTTTTCTAATGTCAAGTATCTTTTCCTTAGACCATGAGATTGTGCAACTCCCGGATACCGTAGGAATGCTTTGGGTGTACCAAACGTCACAATGTAACTGGGTGGCTATAAAGGTGCACTACAAGTATCTCCGAAAGTGTCTGTTGGGTTGGCACGAATCGAGACTGGGATTTGTCACTCCGTGTAAACGGAGAGGTATCTCTGGGCCCACTCGGTAGGACATCATCATAATGTGCACAATGTGACCAAGGGGTTGATCACGGGATGATGTGTTATAGAACGAGTAAAGAGACTTGCCGGTAACGAGATTGAACAAGGTATCGGTATACCGACGATCGAATCTCGGGCAAGTACAATACCGTTAGACAAAGGGAATTGTATACGGGATCGATTGAGTCCTTGACATCGTGGTTCATCTGATGAGATCGTCGTGGAACATGTGGGAGCCAACATGGGTATCCAGATCCCGCTGTTGGTTATTGACCAGAGAACGTCTTGGTCATGTCTACATGTCTCCTGAACCCGTAGGGTCTACACACTTAAGGTTCGATGACGCTAGGGTTATAAAGGAAGTTTGTATGTGGTTACCGAATGTTGCTCGGAGTCTCGGATGAGATCTCGGACGTCACGAGGAGTTCCAGAATGGTCCGGAGGTAAAGATTTATATATGGAAAGTTGTTGTTCGGGTTCCGGGAAAAGTTCGGGTTTTTTCGGTATTATACCGGGAAGCTTCCAGAAGGTTCCGGAGGATTCCGGAGGGGTCCGGAGGTCCGGAAATTGTTCCACCACGTCCAATATAGTAGCATGGGCTGTAGGGGGGCGCGCTAGCCTTAATGGGCCAGGGGCACCAGCCCCCCCCCCAAGGCCCATGCGCATGGGGAGGGAAAACCCTAAGGGGGGAGGGCCTCCACTTGACTTGGGAGCCACTCCTCCCCCCCTTGGCCGCCGCCCCCTCCTCAGATTGGATCTGAGGAGGCCGGCCCCCCTCTCCCTTGCCCCTATATATATGTGGGGGGTGGGAGGGCAGCCGCACCACAAGTTCTGGCGCAGCCTTCCCCCTCTCCCAAGTACTCCTCCTCTCTCGCGGTGCTTGGCGAAGCCCTGCAGGATTGCCACGCTCCTCCATCACCACCACGCCGTTGTGCTGCTGCTGGACGGAGTCTTCCTCAACCTCTCCCTCTCTCCTTGCTGGATCAAGGCATGGGAGACGTCACCGGGCTGTACGTGTGTTGAACGCGGAGGTGTCGTCCGTTCGGCACTAGGATCTCCGGTGATTTGGATCACGACGAGTACGACTCCTTCAACCCCATTCTCTTGAATGCTTCCGCTTAGCGATCTACAAGGGTATGTAGATGCACTCTCCTTCCCCTCGTTGCTGGTTTCTCCATAGATAGATCTTGGTGACACGTAGGAAATTTTTGAATTTCTGCTACGTTCCCCAATAGTGGCATCATGAGCCAGGTTTATTGCGTAGATTCTTTGCACGAGTAGAACACAAAGTAGTTGTGGGCGTTGATTTTGTTCAATATGCTTACCGTTACTAGTCCAATCTTGTTTCGACGGTATTGTGGGATGAAGCGGCCCGGACCGACCGTACACGTACTCTTACGTGAGACAGGTTCCACCGATTGACATGCACTTGGTGCATAAGGTGGCTAGCGGATGCCAATCTCTCCCACTTTAGTCGAAACGGATTCGATGAAAAGGGTCCTTATGAAGGGTAAATAGAAATTGGCATATCACGTTGTGGTTTTGCGTAGGTAAGAAACGTTCTTGCTAGAAACCCATAGCAGCCACGTAAAACATGCAACAACAAGTAGAGGACGTCTAACTTGTTTTTGCAGGGTATGCTATGTGATGTGATATGGCCAAGAAGAATGTGATGAATGATATGTGATGTATGAGATTGATCATGTTCTTGTAATAGGAATCACGACTTGCATGTCGATGAGTATGACAACCGGCAGGAGCCATAGGAGTTGTCTTTATTTATTGTATGACCTGCGTGTCATTGAACAACGCCATGTAATTACTTTACTTTATTGCTAACCGGTAGCCATAATAGTATAAGTAATAAGTTGGCGAGACAACTTCATGGAGACACGATGATGGAGATCATGATGATGGAGATCATGGTGTCATGCCGGTGACGATGATGATCATGGAGCCCCGAAGATGGAGATCAAAAGGAGCAAAATGATATTGGCCATATCATGTCACTATTTGATTGCATGTGATGTTTATCATGTTTATGCATCTTGTTTACTTAGAACGACGGTAGTAAATAAGATGATCCCTTACAACAATTTCAAGAAGTGTTCTCCCCTAACTGTGCACCGTTGCTAAAGTTCGTCGTTTCGAAGCACCACGTGATGATCGGGTGTGATAGATCCTTACGTTCACATACAACGGGTGTAAGACAGTTTTACACATGCAAAACACTTAGGGTTAACTTGACGAGCCTAGCATGTACAGACATGGCCTCGGAACACAGAGACCGAAAGTTCGAGCATGAGTCGTATGGAGGATACGATCAACATGAAGATGTTCACCTATGATGACTAGTCCGTCTCACGTGATGATCGGACACGGCCTAGTTGAATCGGATCATGTAATCACTTAGATGACTAGAGGGATGTCTATCTGAGTGGGAGTTCATAAGATGAACTTAATTATCCTGAACATAGTCAAAAGATCTTTGCAAATTATGTCGTAAGCTCGCGCTTTAGCTCCACTGTTTAGATATGTTCCTAGAGAAAATATAGTTGAAAGTTGACAATAGCGATTATGCGGACAGTAGAAAGCTTATGTCCTTAATGCACCGCTCAGTGTGCTAAACCCCAAACGTTGTTTGTGGATGTTGCGAACATCAGACATACACGTTTTGATAACTACGTGATAGTTCAGTTAAACGGTTTAGAGCTGAGGCACCAAAGACGTTTTCGAAACGTCGCGGAACATATGAGATGTTTCGAGGGCTGAAATTGAGATTTCAGGCTCGTGCCCACGTCAAGAGGTATGAGACCTCCGACGATTTTCTTAGCCTGCAAACTAAGGGAGAAAAGCTCAATCGTTGAGCTTGTGCTCGGATTGTCTGAGTGCAACAATCACTTGAATCGAGTGGGAGTTGATCTTCCAGATGAGATAGTGATGTTTCTCCAAAGTCATTGCCACCAAGCTGCTAGAGCTTCGTGATGAGCTATAACATATCAGGGATAGATATGATGATCCTTGAGGTATTCGCGATGTTTGACACCGCGAAAGTAGAAATCAAGAAGGAGCATCAATTGTTGATGGTTGGTGAAATCACTAGTTTCAAGAAGGGCAAGGGCAAGAAGGGATACTTCATGAAACGGCAAATCAGCTGCTGCTCTAGTGAAGAAACCCAAGGTTGAACCCAAACCCGAGACTAAGTGCTTCTGTAATAAGGGGAACAACCACTGGAGCGGAATTACCCTAGATACTTGGTAGATGAGAAGGCTGGCAAGGTCGATAGAAGTATATTGGATATACATTATGTTAATGTGTACTTTACTAGTACTCCTAGTAGCACCAGGCTATTAGATACCGGTTCGGTTGCTAAGTGTTAGTAACTCGAAATAAAAGCTACGGAATAAACGGAGACTAGCTAAAGGTGAGCTGACGATATGTGTTGGAAGTGTTTCCAAGGTTGATGTGATCAAGCATCGCACGCTCCCTCTACCATCGAGATTTGGTGTTTGCGTTGAGCATAGACATGATTGGATTATGTCTATCGCAATACGGTTATTCATTTAAGGAGAATAATGGTTACTCTATTTATTTGAATAATACCTTCAATGGTCTTGCACCTAAAGGAATGGTTTATTGAATCTCGATCGTAGTGATACACATTTTCATGCCAAAAGATATAAGATAGTAATGATAGTACCACCTGCTTGTGGCACTGCCATTTGAGTCATATTGGTATAGAATGCATGAAGAAGCTCCATGTTGATGGATCTTTGGACTCACTCGTTTTTGAAAAGTTTGAGACATGCGAACCATGTCTATTGGTGTATATGCATGAAGAAACTCCATGCAAATGGACCGTTTGGACTCACTTGATTTTGAATCACTTGAGACATGCAAATCATACCACATGGGCAAGATGACTGAAAGCCTCGTTTTTTCAGTGAAATGGAACAAGAAAGCAACTTGTTGGAAGTAATACATTTTGATGTGTGCAGTCCAATGAATGCTGAGGCACGCAGTGGATATCGTTATGTCCTTACTTCACAGATGATTTGAGTAGATACTGACTATATTTACTTGATGAAACACAAGTCTGAATTATTGAATGGTTCAAGTAATTTCAGAGTGAAGTTAAAGATCATTGTGACAAGAGGATAAAATGTCTATGATATGATCATAGAGATGAGTATCTGAGTTACGAGCTTTGGCACGCTATTAAGACATAGTGGAAATTGTTTCACAATTAATACCGCCTGGAACACCATAGTGTGATGGTGTGTCCGAACATCATAGTTGCACCCTATTAGATATGGTGCGTACCATGATGTCTCTTATCGAATTACCACTATCGTTCATGGGTTAGGCATTAGAGACAACCGCACTCACTTTAATAGGGCACCACGTAATTCCGTTGAGACGACCTTGTTTGAACTATGGTTTGGAGAAACCTAAGTTGTCGTTTCTTAAAAGTTTGGGGTTGCGACGCTTATGTGAAAAAGTTTCAGGTTGATAAGCTCGAACCAAAGCGGATAAAATGCATCTTCATAGGACACCCAAAACAGTTGGGTATACCTCCTAATTCAGATTCGAAAGCAATAGGGATTGTTTCTTGAATCAGGTCCTTTCTCGAGGAAAAGTTTGTCTCGAAAAGTTGAGTGGGAGGATGGTGGAGACTTGATATGGTTATTGAACTGTCACTACAACTAGTGTGTAGCAGGGCACAGGAAGTTGTTCCTGTGGCACCTACACCAATTGAAGTAGAAGCTTATGATAGTGATCATGAAACTTTGGATCAAGTCACTACCGTACCTCGTAGGGTGACAAGGATGCGTACTGCTTCAGAGTGGTACAGTAATCTTGTCTTGAAGGTCATGTTGCTAGACAACAATGAACCTACGAGCTATGGAGAAGCAATGGTGGGCCCAAATTCCGACAAATGGTTAGAAGCCATGAAATCCGAGATAGGATCCATGTATCAAAACAAAGCATGGACTTTGGTGGACTTGCCCGATGATCGGCAAGCCATTGAGATAAATGGATCTTTAAGAAGAAGACGGACGTGGACGGTGATGTCACCGTCTATGAAGCTCGACTTGTGGTGAAGAGTTTTTCACAAGTTCAAAGAGTTGACTACAATGAGATTTTCTCATCCGTAACGATGCTTAAGTCCGTCGGAATCATGTTAGCATTAGCTGCATTTATGAAATCTGGCAGATGGATGTCAAAACGAGTTTCCTTACCAGTTTTTGTAAGGAAAGATTGTATATGATACAATCAGAAAGTTTTTGTCGATCCTAAGGATGCTAAAAGGTATGCTGGCTCCAGCGATCCTTCTAAGGACTGGAGTAAGCATCTCGGAGTTGGAATGTATGTTTTGATGAGATGATCAAAGATTTTGGGTTTATAGAAAAGTTTATGAGAAACTTGTATTTCCAAAGAAGTGAGTGGGAGCACTATAGAATTTCTGATGAGTATATGTTATTGACATATTGTTGATCAGAAATGATGTAGAATTTCTGGAAAGCATATAGGGTTATTTGAAAAGTGTTTTTCAATGGAAAACCTGGATTAGGCTACTTGAATAATAAGCATCAAGATCTATAAGATAGATCAAAATGCTTAATAGTACTTTCAAATGAGCACGTACCTTGACATGATCTTGAAGGTGTTCAAGATGGATCAGTCAAAGAAGGAGTTCTTACCTGAGTTGTAAGGTATGAAGTTAAGACTTAAAGCTCGACCACGGCAGAAGAGAGAGAAAGGACGAAGGTCGTCCCCTATGCTTTAGACGTAGGCTCTACAGTATGCTATGCTGAGTACCGCACCTGATGTGTGCCTTGCCACATGTCTGGCAAGAGGGTACAAAGGTGATCAAGGAGTGGATCACCAGATAGCGGTCAAAATTATCCTTAGAGGAATAAGGATATGTTTCTCGATTATGGAGGTGATAAAGAGTTTGACGTAAAGATTTGCGTCGATGCAAGCTTAACACCTATCCGGATAGCTCTGAGTGGAGAAGCCGGATACATATAGTGGAACAACCATTTGGAATAGCTCCAAGTAGAGCGTGGAAGCAACATTTACAATATGACCTAGAGATTTGCGAAGTACATACGGATCTGAATGTTGCAGACCCGTTGACTAAAACCTCTCTCAAGCAAAACATGATCAAACCCCAAAACTCATTGAGTCTTAATCACATGATGATGTGAACTAGTTTAGTGACACTAGTAAACTCTTTGGATGTTGGTCACATGGCGATGTGACCTGTGAGTGTTAATCACATGGCGATGTGAACTAGATTATTAACTCTAGTGCAAGTGGGAGACTGTTGGAAATATGCCCTAGAGGCAATAATAAATTAGTTATTATTATATTTCCTTGTTCATGATAATCATTTATTATCCATGCTATAATTGTATTGATAGGAAACTCAGATACATGTGTGGATACATAGACAACAACATGTCCCTAGTAAGCCTCTAGTTGACTAGCTCGTTGATCAATAGATGGTTACGGTTTCCTGACCATGGACATTGGATGTCGTTGATAACGGAATCACATCATTAGGAGAATGATGTGATGGACAAGACCCAATCCTAAGCCTAGCACAGAGATCGTGTAGTTCGTATGCTAAAGCTTTTCTAATGTCAAGTATCTTTTCCTTAGACCATGAGATTGTGCAACTCCCGGATACCGTAGGAATGCTTTGGGTGTACCAAACGTCACAACGTAACTGGGTGGCTATAAAGGTGCACTACAGGTATCTCCAAAAGTGTCTGTTGGGTTGGCACGAATCGAGACTGGGATTTGTCACTCCGTGTAAACGGAGAGGTATCTCTGGGCCCACTCGGTAGGACATCATCATAATGTGCACAATGTGACCAAGGGGTTGATCACGGGATGATGTGTTACGGAACGAGTAAAGAGACTTGCCGGTAACGAGATTGAACAAGGTATCGGTATACCGACGATCGAATCTCGGGCAAGTACAATACTGTTAGACAAAGGGAATTGTATACGGGATCGATTGAGTCCTTGACATCGTGGTTCATCCGATGAGATCATCGTGGAACATGTGGGAGCCAACATGGGTATCCAGATCCCGCTGTTGGTTATTGACCAGAGAACGTCTCGGTCATGTCTACATGTCTCCTGAACCCGTAGGGTCTACACACTTAAGGTTCGATGACGCTAGGGTTATAAAGGAAGTTTGTATGTGGTTACCGAATGTTGTTCGGAGTCTTGGATGAGATCCCGGACGTCATGAGGAGTTCCGGAATGGTCCGGAGGTAAAGATTTATATATGGAAAGTTGTTGTTCGGGTTCCGGGAAAAGTTTGGGTTTTTTCGGTATTATACCGGGAAGCTTCCAGAAGGTTCCGGAGGATTCCGGAGGGGTCCGGAGGTCCGGAAATTGTTCCACCACGTCCAATATAGTAGCATGGGCTGTAGGGGGGCGCGCTAGCCTTAATGGGCCAGGGGCACCAGCCCCCCCCCCCAAGGCCCATGCGCATGGGGAGGGAAAACCCTAAGGGGGGAGGGCCTCCACTTGACTTGGGAGGCACTCCTCCCCCCTTGGCCGCCGCCCCCTCCTCAGATTGGATCTGAGGGGGCCGGCCCCCCTCTCCCTTGCCCCTATATATATGTGGGGGGTGGGAGGGCAGCCGCACCACAAGTTCTGGCGCAGCCCTCCCCCTCTCCCAAGTACTCCTCCTCTCTCGCGGTGCTTGGCGAAGCCCTGCAGGATTGCCACGCTCCTCCATCACCACCACGCCGTTGTGCTACTGCTGGACGGAGTCTTCCTCAACCTCTCCCTCTCTCCTTGTTGGATCAAGGCATGGGAGACGTCACCGGGCTGTACATGTGTTGAACGTGGAGGTGCCGTCTGTTCGGCACTAGGATCTCCGGTGATTTGGATCACGACGAGTACGACTCCTTCAACCCCATTCTCTTGAATGCTTCTGCTTAGCGATCTACAAGGGTATGTAGATGCACTCTCCTTCCCCTCATTGCTGGTTTCTCCATAGATAGATCTTGGTGACACGTAGGAAAATTTTGAATTTCTGCTACGTTCCCCAACATTACAGTCATCGGCGACACACCATTGTCTGAGATCCTGAATAACAGAGATGCAACTGGTCGATTAGTAAAATGGGCAATTGAACTCCTTCCACTGGACATCAAGTTTGAGGCAAATAAAGTTATCAAATCCCAAGCAATCGCGGATTTCCTCGCCGAGTGGATTGAACAGCAACTACCGACTCAAGTTCACTCGGAACATTGGACTATGTTCTTCGATGGTTCCAAGATGCTAAACGGGTCAGGTGCTGGAGTAGTATTGGTGTCCCCCCGTGGAGACAAGCTCAGTTACGTTCTCCAGATTCACTTTGATTCCTCCAATAATGAAGCAGAATACGAAGCACTTCTATATGGGTTGCGTATGGCCATCTCGCTCGGCGTCCGTCGCCTCATGGTGTATGGCGATTCAGATTTGGTGGTTAACCAGGTGATGAAGGAATGGGATGTCAAAAGTCCAGCTATGAATGGTTACTGCAACGCTGTCAGGAAGCTGGAAAAGAAGTTTGAGGGGTTGGAACTTCACTATGTGCCCCGATTGAAAAATCAAGCTACACATGAGTTGGCGAAGATAGGTTCCAAGAGAGAGGCCATCCCCCGCAATGTGTTCCTGGAACATATTCATTCACCTTCGGTTCAGGAGGATCCCTTCACAGAAGAGTCGCCGCAGCCCAAGAGTGCTACAGATCCGACTGAAGTTGACATCCCAGCCGTGGTCGACTTAGTCATGGAGGTTCTGGTCATCACCCCCGAATGGACAGTGCCGTACATCGCATACATTCTTAGGAAAGAACTTTTGGAGGAAGAAGAAGAGGCTCGACAGGTCGTCCGGCGATCTAAGGCCTTTACTGTGATAAAGGGGCAGTTGTTCAGAGAAAGTGCAACTGGAGTTTGCCAGAAGTGTATCACGCCAGAGGAAGGTCGAGTGATCCTCAATGATATTCACTCGGGGACCTGTGGTCACCACGCGTCCTCTCGGACCATCGTGGCCAAAGCATACCGAGCTGGATTTTACTCGCCGCGGGCCAACGTGATGGCTAAAGAAATAGTGGACAAGTGTGAAGGCTGCCAGTTTTACTCCAACATGTCTCATAAACCTGTGTCGGCTCTAAAAACGATTCCGCTCGTCTGGCCTTTCGCCGTCTGGGGACTGGACATGGTTGGACCTTTGAGGACAGGCAGGAGTGGATTTACTCATGTGCTGGTAGCAGTCGACAAGTTCACCAAGTGGATCGAAGCCAAGCCCATCAAAAGCCTTGAAGCAAGCACAGCTGTGAGTTTCATCAGGGAACTTATATTCAGATATGGCATTCCGCACAGCATCATCACGGATAACGGCTTGAACTTTGATTCTGAAGAATTCAAAGCCTTTTGCGCCTCCCAAGGCATGAGAGTCGACTACACTTCGGTCGCTCATCCTCAGTCGAATGGACAGGCCGAGCGGGAAAATGGATTGATTCTCAAAGGATTGAAGCCTTGGTTGATGCGTGACCTGAAACATGCAGCGGGAGCCTGGGTTGACGAGCTCCCATCCGTGCTGTGGGGGTTGAGGACAACCCCTAACCGGTCGACTGGAAGGACTCCGTTCTTCTTAGTCTATGGAGCTGAAGCCGTACTCCCCAGTGATTTGCTCCACAATGCACCTCGAGTCAAACTCTTCTCAAAGAAGAAGCAGAACAAGCTCGGCAAGATGCAATCGACCTCTTGGAAGAAGAAAGAGGGATGGCCTTGATACGGTCGAACATTTATCAGCAAGACTTGCGTAGATTTCACGCTAGAAACATGAGGGGTCGAGCATTTCAAGAAGGAGACCTGGTTCTTCGAATGGACCAGCAAAGGCCTCACAAGCTTTCTCCTGCTTGGGAAGGCCCTTTCGTCATCACCAAGGTGATCCACAATGGAGCATACCGTCTCTTCAATGTTGAACATAATAAAGATGAGCCATGCGCCTGGAATGCGGATCTGCTCCGCCCTTTCTATTCTTAAATATTTAGAATGATAAGATGTAATAAGAAATACCTTTTAGTTTGACTATCAAAAGACATAATTTACTTCTTCCCAATGATTGTTGTTTATTTCTTTTGTACGAGTTACCTTAGCTGCGAATCTATTTCGCCTAAGACGAAGTGATAAAAATCCTATCGAGTGATGAGTCTGCCTCTCACTCGGGGGCTTAGCTACAGCCCGGTGCTCGCCTAAGTGATAAAAATCCTACCGAGTGATGAGTCTGCCTCTCACTCGGGGGCTTAGCTGCAGTCCAGTGCTCGCCTAAGTGATAAAAATCCTACCGAGGGATGAGTCTGCCTCTCACTCGGGGGCTTAGCTGCAGCCCAGTGCTCGCCTAAGTGATAAAAATCCTACCGAGCGATGAGTCTGC